>NC_053028.1:595984730-596210663 GCF_003073215.2 Triticum urartu | reverse complement strand
TAAGCACACTTATGCCCCTGATATTAACCCTTCTGATCTAATCCAAGAAGAAGTAGTATTCCGAGCTTTAACCGGAATCGATTGGTCAACGGCTGATTTCAAGCGGCTAGGGAGGGATGAAGAAGTGTGTACACCAACTGATCCGCAACCATCAAACCATCGTGATGAGGAGTCCTGATCCGGTCGCCGGTTTATATGGCTACTGTGAAAAACAATGGCACTGTTGAGCCGCTTTAAAGCTTCATGTAATAGGATAGCTGAAACTTTGTTTATCTGCCATGCCATCAAGCATGCTTCATATCCCTTTGTGACAATCTGTGCCGCCGTTCAGGATATATTTTATGCATAGTCTATGATGACTTGCCTTCCTGGGTACAAAAAACTTAAAAGTGTCTAGCGGTTTACCGCTAAACATGTCATAATATCCAAGAAGTATATAGTACTTGAGCTGAATAATCAAGTGTTTCTACAAAAAATAATGTAAAGAACATACCTCATTGAGTAAGCAAACGTGTATACAGCAAAGGTGTTTAACACCAACCCGATACGTTTGATAATCTCCTCTTCATAATGCCGGTCTATCTATTAAACTGGACCGGTATACCTACCGGATTTTCTTCATAACACTGGTGATTTAGTCAAACCATACCGGGTCAGTGACCACCGGTTTCTAACTGATCATGAGCCAACAGCTGGTGGTTGGAAAGCAAGCCGGATCAAGGATGCCGGTTTATCAAAAAATACTTATGATTGTCAACAAAAAAAATTCAAAGAGGAAAATATGCGAGGCTTTTTACGAGCTGCCAGGCTCCAAATTGAGGCTTTTCATGGGCTGTCAGGCCTCTGAGTTAAACCATTTAACAAAGCCTTTTAAGATGGGCCTCCAATTAACCAATCACTGTTTTAACTATGACAGGTTCAGGGTCTGTAAAAGATTAACTTGTCAAACGTTTGATGGGTCATGCCAGGATTACCTGGATAGGAGTGGCTTACTTGATGAAGGCAGGTTAACCCGGGGTTTTAGGTGAATACACCAGGCTTCCAAGCCGTGGCTTGATAGCCAATTACGAGGGTCCTTTCAAACTCTTTGTTGCTTTGCAAAAAAGAGCCCCCAAGTAACTTTGTGAGCGATGCTCAGCATGTGCCTATGTTTGAGTGTGTACAGTGCCCAATACTCTCTTTGGCTCCACAAATTTGTCCTTGTGTGGCTGAAAAGCCTATCAAGAGGTGTAGCTGTGGTTCAAACATGACCAAGCCCCCTAGTGATTTTCTTTATCTTTATGCAGTTGCTAAATCCGGTTTAACAAAGACTCTGCTTTGACCGTTAACTTGTAAAAGCACACATATGATATAAGAAAGAACAGATACCCCGCTTATAACGGAGGCTCCGGTTTGTTATATGGTATATACACTGTCATAAATATGTACAGGTGAAAAAGCCTATGGCTTCAAGTATAGTAAGGCCGAAGGAGAGCGATGTTCCATGGCCGCTTTGTCTCCTCCTCCGATTGACGTGAGTCTTCATGCTCTCGAACATCGATGAGGTAGTAGGATCCATTGTGCAGATTTTTGCTGACCACAAAGGGTCCTTCCCAAGGGGGGGATAACTTATGCATATCAGTCTGATCCTGGATGAGCCGGAGCACCAAATAACCTTCTTGAAAGGTTCTGGTTTTAACCCGGCGGCTGTGATGACATCGAAGATCTTGTTGATAAATCTCCGAACGCGCTGCTGCAAGATCCCGCTCTTCATCCAAAAGGGCCAGAGAATCCTGAAGTGCCTTGTCATTATTAGCTTCAACATAAGTTGCCACACGGGGCGAATCGTGACGGATATCACTAGGAAGAACCGCCTCTGCTCCATAAACCATGAAGAAAGGTGTGTAACCCGTAGACCTATTGGGTGTGGTGTTGATGCTCCATAACACAGAAGGTAGCTCTCCAACCCAACAACCCGGTGTCCGCTTTAAGGGAACCATAAGCCTTGGTTTGATACCCCGCAGAATTTCTTGATTTGCCCTTTCCGCTTGACCATTAGATTGGGGGTGAGCCACTGATGCGAGATCAAGCCGGATGTGCTCACGTTGAAAGAATTCTTCCATCTCTCCTTTTGACAAGTTAGTGCCATTATATGTTATAATGCTATGTGGAAAGCCAAACCAGAATATCACCTTTTTGATGAATTGAACCGCTATGGCTGCATCACACTTGCTAACTGCCTCTGCCTCTACCCACTTAGTGAATTTATCAACTGCTACTAACAGATGGGTCTTCTTGTCCTTGGAGCACTTGAAGGGTCCAACCATATCCAGCCCCCAAGTGGCAAACGGCCACATAATTGGAATCATCCGCAACACTTGAGCCGGAACATGCGCACGGCGGGCAAACTTTTGACATCCATCACATCTTTTGACCAAATCCTCCGCATCAGCATGCGCCGTCAACCAGTAAAAACCATGGCGAAAAGCTTTAGCAACCAACGACTTTGAACCGGCGTGATCACCGCAACCCCCTTCATGAATTTCTCACAAAATCTCACAACCTTCTTGAGGAGAAACGCATCATTGAACCGCTCCTGAAACACTGTAATGATGTAACTCCCCGTTGAGTATGGTCATGGACTTGGAACGCCGGATTATCTATCGGGCCAACGTTTCCTCAGCTGGTAACTCGCACCGGTTCATGTAATCCAGATATGGGATCGTCCAATCCGGTATGGCATGCAAAGCTGCCACCAATTGAGACTCCGGATCAGGAACAGCCAAATCTTCTTCGGTTGGTATTTTGACTGACGGATTGTGCAACACATCAAGAAAGACATTGGGCGGAACCGGTTTACGTTGGGAACCAAGACGACTTAAACCATCCGCGTCTTCATTCTTCCACCGGTCTATATGGTCCACCTGATAACCTTTAAAGTTACCAGCCACTGTGTCCACCTCTCGCCGATATGCAGCCATGAGTGGGTCCTTAGAATCCCAAGTGCCAGACACTTGCTGAGCCACTAGATCTGAATCACCAAAGCACTTAACCCGGCTCAAATTCATCTCTTTAGCCATCCGAAGGCCGTGGAGTAAAGCCTCATATTCAGCTGCATTGTTAGTACAAGGGAACATTAAACGGAGGACATAACAAAACTTATCACCTCGTGGGGAGGTTAATATGACTCTAGCCCCCGAACCCTCTAGCTGTCTGGACCCATCAAAATGAATAGTCCAATATGTATTATCTGGTTTCTCCTCAGGTGCCTGTAACTCCGTCCAATCGTTGATGAAATCTACGAGTGCCTGGGACTTGATCGTCGTGCGGGGTATATATCTGAGCCCGTGGGGTCCAAGCTCAATGGCCCACTTGGCAATCCGGCCAGTTGCCTCTCTGCTTTGAATGATGTCACCCAGAGGAGCTGAACTGACTACTGTGATAGGATGGCCCTGAAAATAGTGTTTGAGCTTCCGGCTTGCCATAAACACCCCATACACTAGTTTCTGCCAATGCGGATACCTCTGCTTTGACTCAATGAGCACCTCACTGATATAATAAACCGGCCATTGAACCGGATACTCTTTGCTAGGCTCTTTGCGCTCTACCACAATGGCTACGCTGACAGCCTGGGCATTAGCCGCCACATATGATAATAAGGGCTCTTTATCGATCTGTGCTGCCAGTACGGGCGGTTCCACGAGCTGTTTCTTCAGATCTTCAAACGCCTTATCAGCTGCTTCACTCCAGACAAAGTTATCCATTTTCTTGAGCATCTAATATAAGGGAATGGCCTTCTCCCCAAGGCAGCTGATAAACCGGCTCAAGGCTGTAATCAGGACGGCTAGACGTTGCACATCGTTAATACACGCCAGTTTAGCCAAGGACGTAATCGCTGCAATCTTTTCCGGATTAGCCTCAATGCCTCTGTTTGAAACCAAAAAACCTAAGAGCTTGCCTGCCGGGACACCGAAAACACACTTCTCCGGATTGAGCATCATCTTGTAGACCCAGAGATTGTCAAAAGTTTCCCGTAGATCATCTATCAATGTTTCCTCCTTTCTGGATTTGACCATAATATCATCTACATACGCATGGACATTGCGCCCAATTTCCTTATGAAGGGAATTCTGAACACATCGTTGGTAAGTTGCCTGGGCACTCTTGAGTCCAAAGGGCATGGAAACATAGCAGAAGGATCCAAAGGGAGTTATAAAGGCTGTCTTCTCCTGGTCCTTAACTGCCATTTTGATCTGATGATAACCAGAGTAAGCATCCAAAAAACACAAACGGTCACAACCCGCTGTAGCATCAATTATCTAATCAATGCGAGGGAGAGCAAAGGGGTCTGCAAGGCAAGCCTTGTTTAAATCTGTGTAGTCCACACACATGCGCCAAATGCCGTTTTTCTTAAGAACCAGCACCGGATTGGCTAACCACTCTGGATGAAAAACTTCAACAATAAACCCAGCAGCCAACAAATGGGCGACCTCTTCACCTATCGCCTTGCGCCTTTCCTCCTTGAAGCGGTGGAGGAACTGTCGGACCGGTTTGAATTTCGGATCAATGTTGAGTGTGTGCTCAGCGAGTTCTCTCGGTACACCTGGCATGTCAGAAGGTTTCCATGCAAAGATGTCCCGATTCTCAAAGATGAACTCGATGAGCGCGCTTTCCTATTTGGGATCCAGGTTAGCGCTGATGCTGAACTATTTGGATGAATCGCCAGGGACAAAGTCAACCATCTTAGTGTCTGTAGCTGATTTGAACTTCAATGCTGCATCATATTCCGTGGTTGGCTTTTTTAAGGAGGTCATGTCTGCCGGATCAACTTTCTCCTTATAGAATGTTAACTCCTCTGTGGCACAAACCGACTCAGCATAAGCTGCATCGCCTTCTTCACACTCCAAAGCAATCTTTCTACTTCCATGTACTGTGATAGTCCCCTTATGAACTGGCATTTTAAGTTGCAAGTAAACATAACATGGCCTTGCCATAAACTTAGCATAAACCGGCCGCCTAAACAGAGCGTGGTACGGACTTTTGATCTTGACCACCTCAAATGTCACTGTTTCTGATCTTGAATCGTAGTCATCTCCAAAAGCTACCTCCAAAGCTATCATACCAACAGGATATGCAGACTTACCAGGCACCACACCATGAAATACCGTATTCGACGATTTAAGATCCTTATCTGTCAACCCCATACGGCGGAATGTATCATAATACAAAATATTGATACTACTTCCCCCATCCATGAGCACTTTAGTGAACTTGTATCCCCCAACTTGAGGGGCTACCAGCAAGGCCAAATGACCCGGGTTATCAACCCGGGGCGGGTTATCCTCTCTGCTCCACAAAATAGGTTGCTCCGACCAGCGTAAATACTGAGGTACTGCCGGATCAATAGAGTTGACTACCCTTTTGTGAACCTTCTGATCATGTTTGCACAAACTAGTAGTGAAGACATGATATTGCCCGCTGTTCGGCTGTTTGGGACTGCTCTGATAACCCGACTGCTGCTGGTACTGCTGATTCCCCTGATGGTTGTAACCTCCCTGGTTGCCTTGGTGTCCTTGATTGACGTGTCTGGTTTGATTGCCTGGAAACCCTGAACCGGAAACACCGCCTCCGTAACCCGGCCCGTGGAAACCTCCTCCTGAACCGTCAGGCGGGCCGTTGTCATATTGGAACATATTGGAATTCTTGAAATCCCGCATGATATAACAATCTTTCCAGAGATGTGATGTCGGTTTCTCCTTTGATCCATGCTTTGGACAGGGATGATTTAACAAATGCTCCAAATTGTTGCCTGGACCTCCACCCCTCTGGGGCTGCTTGCCTTTACGGCACTGGCCATT
The DNA here is from genome assembly GCF_003073215.2 of Triticum urartu. NCBI lineage: Eukaryota > Viridiplantae > Streptophyta > Magnoliopsida > Poales > Poaceae > Triticum > Triticum urartu. The sequence goes on along the minus strand of NC_053028.1, from coordinate 596,204,826 downwards.
CTCCTGCGCGTTGGTATTTGCGACAAAGTCCAAACCACTATCGGCCTTGCGCTTACCAGCGTTTACATGGCCTGTCGGATTGTGTTGTTGGCCTTTGGCATTGTCGGTCTTCTTACCCTTCTCCGGTTTGTCCTCCTTTGAATCCAGATCCTAGGTATTATCTGAATCGGCGTATTTAACCAAACCAGCCATGAGTGTTGACATGTCATTGCAGTGACGTTTGAGCCTTCCCAACTTCTGTTTCAACGGTTTGAAACTGCAATTACCCTCTAACGTTAACACTGCGGTGTCTGCTTTGATACGATCTGACGGATGCAAAATCGCCGAGACCCGTTTGACCCAATGGGTCATGGACTCCCCCTCTTCTTGGACACAAGCGGCCAGATCTACAATTGACATCGGCTGCTTAAAAATATCCTTGAAGTTCTGGATAAACCGGTGCTTCAATTCGGCCCATGATCCAATAGAGTTGGTCGGCAAGCTCTTCAACCAAGTGCGAGCGGTTCCTTCCAACATCATGGTGAAATATTTAGCACACACCGCGTCGTCCACATCTAACATCTCCATTGCCATCTCATAGCTCTCCACCCATGCCTCTGGCTGCAAATCGGCGGTATAATTCAGTACCTTACGAGGTCCCTTGAAATCCTTGGGTAGTCGCACATTACGCAAAGCAGTAGATAAACACGGTACCCCGAAGGAACTGAACATCGCCCCTGGCTCCATGGAGGCAGTGGGGTTAACCGGAGTATGCTGTCGTTTCTCGTGTCGAGCTGTCAACTCGGCCTCTCGACGTGCGCGGCCATGATCCACAACATCCTGTGCATTAGCACCTCCCCCAGCCGGGTTTGTTCCCTCGTGGCGAATTTCGGCGGCGTGCACTACTGGACACGGCCGGTTCGTCTTCCACGTGTCTGCTATAACTCCGGCTTGGGCGGGGAGTGGAGTGAATCCTCTCACGGCTGTGTGAATATGCTTGCTGTTGATTTAGTGCTGTCTGAAGGAGATCCCTGGCCCGACGTGCTTCCACTGCAACTGGTGACTCGCCGTCGTTGGGAGGGCCGCCAGGCGTGACGCAGCGGCCACAATGTTGTCCAACGGGTTGGAATAATGCCCGGGCGGCGTTGATGGTACAACGTTGTTCTGGCGAGGCAGGTCCGTCGTGCGCGGCTGAACCGGCGCTCCTGCTCCCGGCGCCCCCGCCGCGTTTAGCGTGGGTTGGTTACCAGCTCCTGCACCTGGCGTGTTGAAAAGATTGCGGCTCATAAACCACGGGAGACATGATCGGTACCTTCTTCTCATGACTTCCTCCGAAGCATTCTGATCCAGTCTAATCTGGTAAGCCTGTGCTTCCAACTCGGCCCGCTCCGTAGCCATCCTGGAGTTCTCTGCTGCCAGGTCCGCTTTGGCCTGGGCTATCTGATCTTTCACCTTTGCAATCTCCGCATCGTGCTGATCCCTGGCTGCTGCGTCTACCTCCGCGGACATCAATGTTGCCAGAGCGTCGAACAAATCAGATAAGACTTGGGCCGGAGGTGGCACCGAGCTTCCTGCCCCTGCTGGCGTGGCCGTTGTTGAACCGGAGAGCATTGCTGCGGCGGTAGATGAATGAGGCACCGATTGTGTGCCGGCCATGAAGATGGCGGCCCGGTTTGGCAGATCGGGGGAATCCGGAATACTGTTGCCCTCGGATCCTCCCTCAATCCGTCCTGCAACTGGTAAAGCGATTCAGACTCGTCGTCAGAGCAGACTACGGTTTCTCCTTCGGACACCGGTCCGTCCTCGTGCCCTGATCCATGGACGACACCTATGAAAACATGCCTTGCCTCGGGCTGAACCGACGAAGGACTTGCACGCCGAGCCGTTTCGATGATGTCGGTGCAGAGTTCCGGCTCGGGGCCCGGTTCGCCGATCTTGCCGATGAAGACGTGAATCCCACCAAAGGGGACTCGGTACCCGTATTCGATTGAATCGGCTTCGGGACCCCATCCGGCGCTTTCAATGTAGAGCTTGCCGCGGTGACTCTTCGTCATCCGGCCCACAGTGTATCCCTTAAGTCCATCGAAGCTGCCCTTCAAGAACTCGAAACCATCGTGCGATCGCCCCATGGTGGGCGCCAACTATCATGGGATTGTCACGGCAGATGTCCTTGTGAAAGGACTTAGTTGTGGAACCATCGCGATGGGTTAGCTTAAAGGGGTTAAACCAGACAAGGGGACACGGGAGTTTATACTAGTTCGGCCACTTCGATGAAGGTAAAAGCCTACGTCTAGTTGTGATTGGTATTGCTAGGGTTTCGAAGGCCAGGGAGCGAATTCGCTTGTCTGGCTTTCGAGTTGTTGTTGTCTGTCTCTAAACCGCGGCCGGGTCGTCCCTTTATATACATAGGTTGACGCCCGCCGGGCTGCAGAGTCCCGAAGCCGGTTTATAAACGTATCCGGTTCGGTCTCTCTCTTTCTATCTTACTATACAAGTTACATGACTGGGCCGGTTTACATTTACATATTGTACTCGCCTCTGGGCCCTCGGTAAAGCGCTAGCATCTTGACATCTTCATGGGCTTCTAATCTTCAAAGAGTCAACCCGGCTACCCAAGGCCGGTTTACCTCTAGTAGTAATATCCCCAAACAGAACCCGTAGTGGAAGCAGCACCGGAACCATGGAGGTCGGAAAGATTGCGCAGAGTGTGTGATGTATTGTTTCTAGAAAGTGATGAGCCGACCATGTATGCAGAAGCGATGGTGAGCCCGGATCCTGAGGCATGGCTGGAGGCCATGAGATCCGAGTTAAAGTCCATGGATGAAAATCAAGTCTGGGACTTGGTTGATCCGCCGCCTGGCGTAAAGGCCATTGGCTGCAAATGGGTCTTTAAGAAGAAAACCGATGTGGACGGAAATGTTCAGATCCACAAAGCTCGGCTTGTCGCTAAAGGATATGAGCAAGTTCAAGGAATTGACTACGATGAGACTTACTCGCCGGTAGCGAAGCTGAAGTCGGTAAGGATCGTACTAGCTATAGCTGCATATTTCGATTACGAGATATGGAAGATGGATGTCAAACGACTTTCCTTCATGGAAATTTAACCGAGGACGTGTATATGATATAACCCGAGGGTTTTGTCGATCCGAGTAGCACTAGTAAAGTATGCAAGCTCAAGAGATCCATTTATGGGTTGAGGCAAGCATCTCGGAGTTGGAACATTCGTTTTGATGAGGTCGTCATTGGTCCCAGTTTCATCAAAAGCGATGAGGACGCTTGTTTATACAAGCAGTTAAGTGGGAGCACGATTGTGTTTTTGATCTTGTATGTGGATGGCATACTATTGATCGGAAATGATGTTTCGATGCTGAACTCGGTCAAGGAATCATTGAATGGCAAGTTTTCAATGAAGGACCTTGGTGAGGCGTTTACATTTTAGGCATCAAGATCTATAGAGATAGATCGAGGAGGCTGCTTGGCTTGAGCCAAAGCACGTACATAGATAAAAGTGTTGAAGGGGTTCAACATGAGTGAGGCCAATAAAGGGTTCCTGCCTGTCTCATATGGTATAAGGCTAAGCGAGACTCAGAGTCCTTCGACATCTGATGAGCGAAGCAGGATGAGTCGGATTCTGTATGCCTCGGCAATTGGATCCATCATGTATGCCATGATATGTACACGGCCTAATGTTGCTTTTGCAATAAGCCTAACAAGTAGATACTAGGCCAACCCAGGTGAGAGTCACTGGGCAGCGATAAAGACTATTTTGAAGTACCTGAAAAGGACTAAAGAGATGCTCCTAGTTTATGGAGGTGAGGAAAAGCTCGTCGTAAGGGGTTACGCCGATGCTAGTTTCCAAACCGAAAGAGATGATTGTCGATCACAGTCCGGATTCGTGTATATCATGAAAGGAGGAGCAGTGAGCTGGATGGGTTCCAAGCAAGATACGGTGGCTGATCCTACCACAGAAGTCAAATACATTGCGGCTTGTGAAGCTGCAAAGGAAGGTGTTTGGATCCGGAATTTTCTAGATGATCTTGGTATTTTCCCAGACTCGGTAAAACCGCTGGACCTTTATTGTGATAATTCTGGTGCCATCGCACAAGTCAAGGAACCGAGGGATCACCACAAGACCAGACACATAGATCGGAAATATCACCTGATACGAAAGATCGTAAAGAATGGTGATGTTGAGTCATGCAAAATTCACACGGATGCAAATGTTGCAGATCCATTCACTAAGCCGCTTCCACAATCCAAGCATGAGGGGCACGTTAGAGCTATGGGCATTCGATGTCTATTCGATTAACTCTAGTGCAAGTGGGGGACTCTTGGAGATATGCCCTAGAGGCAATCATGTATGATGATATTTCCTATGTGCTTATGAATAAAGATAGTCCTTGGACATTATCAATGATGTGTATCAGCAAGTACGTGACTTGTTTGTGGGACTATGCATTGTATGATGATTGTCCTAAAAGGTCCCTAGTCGAAAGGGTTGCTGATACGTCTCCGACGTATCTGTAATTTTTTATTGTTCCATGCTATTATATTATCAAACTTGGATGTTTTATATGCATTTATAAGCTATTTTATATGATTTTTCGGACTAACCTATTAACCTAGAGCCCAGTGCCAGTTTCAGTTTTTTTTCCTTGTTTTAGAGTATCGCAGAAAAGGAAAATCAAACGGAGTCCAATTGACCTGAAACTTCACGAAACTTATTTTTGGAAGGAAAGCAACCCGAGAGACTTGGAGTCCATGTAAGGGAAGCAACGAGGAAGCCACGAGGCAGGGGGCGCGCCCACCCCCCTGGGCGTGCCCTCCACCCTCGTGGGCCCCTCGTGGCTCCCCTGACGTACTTCTTCTGCCTATATATCTCCATATACCCTACAACGATCGGGGGGGCACAATAGATCGGGAGTTCCGCCGCCAGAAGCCTCCGTAGCCACCGAAAGCCAATCTAGACCCGTTCCGGCACCCTGCCAGAGGGGGCAATCCCTCTCCGGTGGCCATCTTAATCATCCTGGTGCTCTCCATGACGAGGAGGGAGTAGTTCTCCCTCGGGGCTGAGGGTATGTACCAGTAGCTATGTGTTTGATCTCTCTCTCTCTCTCGTGTTCTTGAGGTGGCACGATCTTGATGTATCGCGAGCTTTGCTATTATAGTTGGATCTTATGTTTCTTCTCCCCCTCTACTCTCTTGTAATGGATTGAGTTTCCCCTTTGAAGTTATCTTATCGGATTGAGTCTTTAAAGATTTGAGAACACTTGATGTATGTCTTGCCGTGCGTATCTATGGTGACAATGGGATATCACATGATTCACTTTATGTATGTTTTGGTGATCAACTTGCGGGTTCCGCCCATGAACCTATGCATAGGGGTTGGCACACGTTTTCGTCGTGATTCTCCGGTAGAAACTTTGGGGCACTCTTTGAGGTTCTACGTGTTGGTTGAATAGATGAATCTGAGATTGTGTGATGCATATCGTATAATCATACCCATAGATACTTGAGGTGACATTGGAGTATCTAGGTGACATTAGGGTTTTGGTTGATTTGGGTCTTAAGGTGTTATTCTACTACGAACTCTAGGGCTGTTTGTGACACTTATAGGAATAGCCCAACGGATTGATTGGAAAGAATAACTTTGAGGTGGTTTCGTACCCTACCATAATCTCTTCATTTGTTCTCCGCTATTAGTGACTTTGGAGTGACTCTTTGTTGCATGTTGAGGGATAGTTATGTGATCCAATTACGTTATTATTGTTGAGAGGATTTGCACTAGCGAAAGTATGAACCCTAGGCCTTGTTTCCTATCATTGAAATATCGTTTATGCTCACTTTTATCATTAGTTACCTTGCTGTTTTTATATTTTCAGATTAGAAAAACTATTATCTACTATCCATATTGCACTATGTATCACCATGATCTTGTGTGTGCGTAGGAAATTTTTTTAAATTACTACGTTCCCCAATTGGGGACACAAGAGACTCTTTGTTATTTGGTTGCATGGTTGCTTGAGAGAGACCATCTTCATCCTACGCCTCCTACGGATTGATAAACCTTAGGTCATCCACTTGAGGGAAATTTGCTACTATCCTACAAACCTCTGCACTTGGAGGCCCAACAACGTCTACAAGAAGAAGGTTGTGTAGTAGACATAAAGCTCTTTTCTGGCGTCGTTGCGGGGGAGGTTTGCGCTTGAAGGTATATCTTTAGATCTTGCAATCGAATCTTTTTGTTTCTTGTTTTATCACTAGTTTAGTTTATAAAATAAAATTACAAAAAATGGAATTGAGTTTGTCTCATACGCTTCACCTTTTTCATATCTTTCGTGAGTATGATGGAAAGGATAATTGTGCTCAAGTCGTAGAAGAAGAAATCTATAAAATGTTTGGCACTAAATATTTGAATGATGGGCATGATTGCAATGTTTTTAGTACGAATTCCTTGAATATCCATGATGCTAATGATATGCAAAGCCACAAGCTTGGGGAGGCTATGTTTGATGAAAATGATATATTTTGTCCCCCAAGTTTTTATGAGCAAATTTATTATGATAAAAGCATGCCTCCTATCTATGACGATTATTGTGATGACATGTATGCTTTAAAGAATAATGATAACAATGAAACTTGTCATCTTGATTTCAATTTTCAATCCCATGATAGTTATTTCGTTGAGTTTGCTCCCACTATTATTCATGAGAAGAATTTTGCATATGTGGAGAGTAATAAAAATTATATGCTTGTAGATCATGAAAAGAATGCTTTAGGTTCTGGTTATATTGTTGAATTCATTCATGATGCTACTGAAAATTATTATGAGGGAGGAATATATGCTTGTAGGAATTGCAATAATATCAAGTTCCCTCCCTATGTGCTTAAAGTTTCAAAGTTATGCATGTTTTCCTTTCCTATGCAAGTTGATTCTTGTTCCCACAAGTTGTTTTCTCACAAAATACCTATGCATAGGAAGTGGGTTAGACTTAAGTGTGCTAGTCATATTCCTCATGATGCTCTCTTTATGTTTCAATTCTTATCCTTTATGTGAGCATCATTGAAATCATCATGCCTAGCTAGGGGCGTTAAACGATAGCGCTTGTTGGGAGGCAACCCAACTTTATTTTTATTCCTTGCTTTTTGTTCTTGTTTAGTAATAAATAATTCATCTAGCCTATGTTTATATGTGTTTATATGCTTTTAATTAGTGTTTGTGCCAAGTAGAACCTTTGAGAAGACTTGGGAAAGTCTTGCTGATCATGCTGTAAAAAACAGAAACTTTAGCGCTCACGAGAATTGCTGCCATCTTTATTTGGAAAGTGCTATTTAGTTAATTATTTTTGCAGATGATTAATAGATAAATTCCTCAGGTATGAGTTCCAGAAGTATACGTTTGATCTAGATTACTACAGACTGTTCTGTTTTTGACAGATTCTGTTTTTCATGTGTTGTTTACTTATTTTGATGAATCTATGGCTAGTAAAATAGTTTATAAACCATAGAGAAGTTGGAATACAGTAGCTTTAACACCAATATAAATAAAGAATGAGTTCATTACAGTACCTTGAAGTAGTGATTTATTTTCTTATACTAACGGAGCTTACGAGTTTTCTGTTAAGTTTTGTGTTGTGAAGTTTTCAAGTTTTGGGTAAGGATTCGATGGACTATGGAATAAGGAGTGGAAAGAGTCTAAGCTTGGGGATGCCCAAGGCACCCCAAGGTAATATTCAAGGATAGCCAAGAGCCAAAGCTTGGGGATGCCCCGGAAGGCATACCCTCTTTCGTCTTCGTTCATCGGTAACTTTACTGGGAGCTATATTTTTATTCACCACATGATATGTGTTTTGCTTGGAGCGTCAATTTATTTTGTTAATATTTGCTGGCTGTTATTTAGAACAATGTTTTGCATATTTTATTTCAATAAAAGTGGCATTCATAGCCTTTACTATGCCTATTTTAGAAGTCCACGCGTTGCTGTTTGAAAACAGAAAGTTTACCGCTGTTGCAATAATTCCCTAGAAAAGTCAGAATGTGATAAAATGTCGAAACCTTTTGCATATTAAGATCTGATAAATTTACTAAAGTGGGAATTTTCTTTCATAATTTTTGGATTTAGGGAAGTATGGATCTTGCTACACTCTTTACAGACTATCCTGTTTAGGCAGATTGCTGTTATGTTTGCATTATTTGCATATGTTTGCTTCTTTAATGATTCTATTTTAGGATAGGACTATTAAATATGCAGAGGCATTTAGTATGCAATGTTGAATAATAATTTTAGTGATTTGCTACAGTAGAGTATGATAAGGTTTTGGCAATGGTTTATACTAACTTATCTCACGAGTCCTTGTTGAGTTTTGTGTGGATGAAAGCTTTTGAGATTTAGGGAGACCGTGATATGAGATGAATTAAGGAGACAAAAAAGCTCAAGCTTGGGGATTCCCAAGGCATCCCAAGATAATATTTCAAGAAGTCTCAAGCGTCTAAGCTTGGGGATGCCCCGGTTGGCATCCCACCTTTCTTCTTCAACAACTATCGGTTAGTATCGGTTGATCCTAAGTTTTTGCTTCTTCACATGATGTTTGCTATTATTAGAATGTCATTTTGTTTTGCTTTGCTTGTTGTTTGAATAAAATACCAAGATATGAAATTCTTAAATGTTAGAGAGTCTTCACATAGTTGCATAATTATTCGACTACTCATTGATCTTCACTTATATCTTTCGGAGTAGTTTGTCGTTTGCTCTAGTGCTTCACTTATATCTTTTTAGAGCATTGTGGTGGTATTATAGAAATAGATGAACTATCATGCTTCACTTATATCATTTTGAGAGTTTTAAATAGCATGGTAATTTGCTTAAATAATCCTAATATGCTAGGCATCCAATAATAGTAAAAACTTCCATATAGAGTATTGAATACTAAGAGAAGTTTGATGCTTGATGATTGTTTTGAGATATGGAGATGGTGATATTAGAGTCATGCTAGTTGAGTAGTTGTGAATTTGAGAAATACTTGTGTTGAAGTTTGTGATTCCCGTAGCATGCATGTATGGTGAACCGTTATGTGATGAAGTCGGAGCATGATTTATTTATTGATTGTCTTCCTTATGAGTGGTGGTCGGGGACGAGCGATGGTATTTTCCTACCAATCTATCCCCCTAGGAGCATGCACGTAGTACTTTGTTACGATAACTAATAGATTTTTGCAATAAGTATGTGAGTTCTTTATGACTAATGTTGAGTCCATGGATTATACGCACTCTCACCCTTCCACCATTGCTAGCCTCTCTAGTACCGTGCAACTTTCGCCGGTACCATAAACCCACCATATATCTTTCTCAAAACAGCCACCATACCTACCTATTATGACATTTCCATAGCCATTCCGAGATATATTGCCATGCAACTTTCCACCGTTCCGTTTATTATGACACGCTCCATCATTGTCATATTGCTTTGCATGATCATGTAGTTGACATCGTATTTGTGGCAAAGCCACCGTTCATAATTCTTTCATACATGTCACTCATGAGTCATTGCACATCCCGGTACATCGCCGGAGGCATTCATATAGAGTCATATTTTGTTCTAAGTATCAAGTTGTAATTCTTGAGTTGTAAGTAAATAAAAGTGTGATGATCATCATTATTAGAGCATTGTCCCAGTGAGGAAAGGATGATGGAGACTATGATTCCCCCACAAGTCGGGATGAGACTCCGGACGAAAATAAAAAAATAAAAGAGGCCAAAGAAGCCCAAATAAAAAAAGAGAAAAGAGGCCATAAAAAAAGAGAAAAGGCCCAAATAAAAATAATAATAAAAAAATGAGAGAAAAAGAGAGAAGGGGCAATGCTATTATCCTTTTACCACACTTGTGCTTCAAAGTAGCACCATGATCTTCATGATAGAGAGTCTCCTATGTTGTCACTTTCATATACTAGTGGGAATCTTTCATTACAGAACTTGGCTTGTATATTCCAATGATGGGTTCCTCAAAATGCCCTAGGTCTTCGTGAGCAAGCGAGTTGGATGCACACCCACTAGTTTCTTTTGTTGAGCTTTCATACATTTATAACTCTAGTGAATCCGTTGCATGGCAATCCCTACTCACTCACATTGATATCTATTAATGGGCATCTCCATAGCCCATTGATACACCTAGTTGATGTGAGACTATCTTCTCCTTTTTGCCTTCTCCACATCCACCATTCTATTCCACCTATAGTGCTATGTCCATGGCTCACGCTCATGTATTGCGTGAAGATTGAAAAAGTTTGAGAACATCAAAAGTATGAAATAATTGCTTGGCTTGTCATCGGGGTTGTGCATGATTTAAATATGTTGTGTGGTGAAGATGGAGCATAGCCAGACTATATGATTTTGTAGGGATAACTTTCTTTGGCCATGTTATTTTGAAGAGACACAATTGCTTAGTTAGTATGCTTGAAGTATTATTATTTCTATGCCAATATGAACTTTTGTCTTGAATCTTATGGATCTGAATATTCATACCACAATGAAGAAGAATTACATTGAAATTATGCCAAGTAGCACTCCGCATCAAAAATTCTGTTTTTATCATTTACCTACTCAAGGACGAGCAGGAATTAAGCTTGGAGATGCTTGATACGTCTCCAACGTATCTATAATTTTTGATTGCTCCATGCTATATTATCTACTGTTTTGGACAATATTGGGCTTTATTATCCACTTTTATATTATTTTTGGGACTAACCTATTAACCGGAGGCCCAGCCCAGAATTGCTGTTTTTTTGCCTATTTCAGTGTTTCGAAGAAAAGGAATATCAAACGGAGTCGAAACGGAATGAAACCAACTGGAGAAGTTATTTTTGGAAGGAAAGCTACCGGAAAAACTTGGAGTGCACGTCAGGAAAGGAACGAGGGAGCCACGAGGCAGGGGGGCGCGCCCTCCACCCTCGTGGGCCCCTCGTGGCTCCCCTGACGTATCTCTTTCACCCATATATACCCACGTACCCTAAAACTATCGGAGAGCACAATAGATCGGGAGTTCCGCCGCTAGAAGCCTCTGTAGCCACCGAAAGCCAATCTAGACCCGTTCCGGCACCCTGCCAGAGGGGACAATCCCTCTCCTGTGGCCATCTTCATCATCCCGGTGCTCTCCATGACGAGGAGGGAGTAGTTCTCCCTCGAGGCTGAGGGTATGCACCAGTAGCTATGTGTTTGATCTCTCTCTCTCTCGTATTCTTGAGATGATACGATCTTGATGTATCACGAGCTTTGCTATTATATTTGGATCCTATGATGTTTCTTCCCCCCTCTACTCTCTTGTAATGGATTGCGTTTTCCCTTTGAAGTTATCTTATCGGATTGAGTCTTTAAAGATTTGAGAACACTTGATGTATGTCTTGCCGTGCATATCTGTGGTGACAATGAGATATCACGTGATTCACTTGATATATGTTTTGGTGACCAACTTGCGGGTTCCGCCCATGAACCTATGCATAGGGGTTGGCACACGTTTTCATCGTGATTTTCTGATAGAAACTTTGGGGCACTCTTTGAGGTTCTATGTGTTGGTTGAATAGATGAATCTGAGATTGTGTGATGCATATCGAATAATCATACCCACGGATACTTAAGGTGACATTAGAGTATCTAGGTGACATTAGGGTTTTGGTTGATTTGTATCTTAAGGTGTTATTCTAGTACGAACTCTAGGGTTGTTTGTGACACTTATAGGAATAGCCCAACGGATTGATTGGAAAGAATAACTTTGAGGTGGTTTCGTACCCTACCATAATCTCTTCGTTTGTTCTCCGCTATTAGTGACTTTGGAGTGACTCTTTGTTGCATGTTGAGGGATAGTTATGTGATCCAATTATGTTATTATTGTTGAGGGAACTTGCACTAGCGAAAGTATGAACCCTAGGCCTTGTTTCAACGCATTGCAATACCGTTTACGCTCACTTTTATCATTAGTTACCTTGCTGTTTTTATATTTTCAGATTACAAAAACCATTATCTACTATCCATATACCACTTGTATCACCATCTCTTCGCCGAACTAGTGCACCTATACAATTTACCATTGTATTGGGTGTGTTGGGGACATAAGAGACTCTTTGTTATTTGGTTGCAGGGTTGCTTGAGAGAGACCATCTTCATCCTACGCCTCCTACGGATTGATAAACCTTAGGTCATCCACTTGAGGGAAATTTGCTACTGTCCTACAAACCTCTGCACTTGGAGGCCCAACAACGTCTACAAGAAGAAGGTTGTGTAGTAGACATCAGCAATATGATATAAACCCCATCTTTTTATCCTCAATGGCAACAATACATTATGTGTCTTTTCCCTTTCTGTCACTGGGATCGAGCACCGCAAGATTGAACCCAAAGCTAAGCACTTCTCTCATTGCAAGAAAGATCAATCTAGTAGGCCAAACCAAACTGATAATTCGAAGAGACTTGCAAAGATAACCAATCATACATAAAAGATTTCAGAGAAGAATCAAATATTGTTCATAGATAGACTTGATCATAAACCCACAATTCATCAGATCTCGACAAACACAGCAAAAAGAGTTACATCGAATAGATCTCCAAGAAGATCAAGAAAACTTTGTATTGAGATCCAAAGAGAGAAAAGAAGCCATCTTGCTAATAACTATGGACCTGAAGGTCTGAAGTAAACTACTCACACATCATCGAAGGGGCCATGGAGTTGATGTAGAGGCCCTCCGTGATCGATGCCCACTCCGGCGGAGGTCCGAAAAAGGCCCCAAGATGGGATCTCTTGAGTATAGAAGGTTGCGGTGGTGGAAATAGGGTTTCGTGGTGCTCCTGGATGTTTTCAGGGTATATGAGTATATATAGGAGAAAGAAGTAGGTCAGTTGAGCCACGAGGGGCCCACGAGGGGGGAGGGGGCGCCCAGGGGGGTAGGCGCCCCCTGCCTCGTGGCCTCCTCGGTTGTTTCTTGACGTCCACTCCAAGTCCCCTGGATCACGTTTGTTCAAAAAATCACGCTCCCGAAGGTTTCATTCCGTTTGGAATCCGTTTGATATTCCTTTTCTGCGAAACACTGAAATAGGAAAAAAACAATAATTTGCACTGGGCCTTGGGTTAATAGGTTAGTCCCAAAAATAATATAAAAGTGTATAATAAAGCCCATTAAACATCCAAAACAGAATATTTAATAGCATGGAACAATAAAAAATTATAGATACGTTGGAGACGTATCAGGCACAAGGACGACACAATGTAAATGGCGTTCTCCGCAAGAAGCGAGACGACTACCCATGACGACGGGAAGAAGTGTAGTACGTAGCCGCCACCTCCGGAAACACGCTCTTCATCACATACTCATGCATGAACGGCCCCACCGTGTCGCTGCACTCCTCCCACGTCACGTCCGAGCGCACGCCCAACATCGCCTTGATCTCCGCCTTGTTGACGAACTTGCCAGCGCCCACCAACGGATACGACCACTGCTTGGCGAAGTCGTAGAGCGTGGCAAGGTCCGTGACATTCTGTAGTCGGTCGAGAACGCGGCCCCGCGCGTCAGACACCTCCCGCCACCACCTCCGTCTGCAACGCCTCTAGCTCCCCACACCGTCGTGCGTTGACGAGCCCCGTGAAGTAGGCCGAGTCGGCGTGTGTGGCCACCTACGCGACAGGGTGCGTGAGCCCATTCCCGATGGCCACACCGCAAAGGATGTGCCTTTGGCCCCGCTGACGGCGGGCTGGTCCCTGGGGATGAGGACGACCGGGTGATGACGCGATGCTAAATCCGATGCCAAGCGATTGTTGAGGAAGAGCAGCAGAAGCGGCGATTCCAGGCAAAGGGGTTGCGGGAGAGCACGGGGCCGCCCGGGCCAGTGCCCGGCGGAGCCACGACGACTGGCGACATGGCGTGGGGCGAGGATGAGGACGAGGTGGGTGCCCCGTGTAGGAGGTCAGGGTGGCCGGATCTGACGTTTTTTGGCGGTGGTGGGACTTGGTGACGACGTGGAGGAGGGCCGGGGGCGGGTTGACTCTTGTTTGTTCTATGTAAAGGAACAGAGGGAGAAAGGTAAGAGAGAGGGAAGATAAGTGATCAAGTGCAAACACGTTCCCAGCGAGCCACCAACGTGCGCTCCAAAGCATCGCTCGGCCCTGACTCGCTGGAAACTTCCAAGAGATGCCTTAAGAACCATGCTATGCAGGGCCAATAGTATTCGATGTAACCAAACAACCCAACACCAAAAAGATGATGCATACAACGAGCCTGATTGCGATTTTGTGGGCTACCAAACGCGTCCTTAACCTTTGCAAAATCAATGGGTGGTGGACTGGTGGTGACCAATAGTATTCCTTACCCCGGGGTGGGGGCTTGATGCTGCTATAATTCGCTCAAAAAAGATGCTACTAAATTTGCTGCCATGCTTCTAATGGCCATGGCAGATCATTTAGGCAGCTGCACCTGCCCGTCTCTACAATGTTGCCTATGTTCCCACCAAATGTACTAGTAGAAAATTGCTATCAATTCCATCGATGATGCCTGCCTCAAAACTGTGCTCATGAGTGGAATTCCCACTCATGTTTAAACCAGATTTTTCTCATATATTTTTGTGATAGTCACATCGATTTGCCTACTAATGACTAATAAATTTGAAGGGTTACAAATCTCCTTGTTTATATTGTTCCTTACAAAAATGGGTGATTTACATGAAAATTCAAGTCATATACTGAATATACTGATGAGAAGATTGTGCACACTGGTCGTACCGCTACTCGTACCCCTGCCACCGCTTTGATGACACCATCCCCGACGACTATCGCAAAAGTACCCGATGCTGATTCATAGTACAGGCGCCCCAATATCCGTGTCTGTCCATTTGCACTATATAAAGGAGAGGAAAACCCTCGAGGAGTCCTAAGAGTTTTGAGTTCGCCAGTTTACCTTCCCGGTAGTCACCATTCCCATCCACATCGCCTTTGTGCTGCCACCATCGCCATCTCCACCACCATAGCCTCCATCTACATTAGTTTAATTACTTGCAATCGATATTACATCATGATCATCAGCATTGTAAGACTTTCAATCATTTATCTTCAAGTAACTTTGCTTATAATGTCTATTCTTTTGATTTATTCGCGATGTGTGAGTAGTCCCCTCGGGCTAAGGGCTGAGGCTTAACTTCGCAACCCCATGTATGTGCATTAGGAGATTGTTAGTTTACTTTGAGATAATATTATTTATATGTGTTGTGCAATTATATTATCTCTTCTCTCTACCTCAATCCTAGGGTTCGCTGGTACCTAAGATACCGAAGAGCGAAACACAGAGGGTTAAAGTGTTGAGAGGAGTTGAAAGCTATGTTAAACGTTGGTCATAGTAAGATTAATATGATAGCTGGAATAAAATCTTTAGTGGTAATTATGGTGTAGTCAGTAAACGCCTAATGTGTTTGTCTGGTTATCATTAATAACGGAGATAACCCCATGAGTCAGATAAAGTCTCGGTTGGACAACAGAACCTCGATTTGGCGGTAGTCGGTCCTGGGGTTGGACGCATTTCACACATAGCTCATGCACTACATATGTAGCAATGTTTACTAGTGCCATGTTGATTTATCTAGTTTGTATCCCGAGCCCATGTGTACGAGTGCAGATGAAATCTTAAGCCCGGGCCTATTTCTTTATTAGTGCTTCCACCGCCTCTGCGGTTGGTCAGGCAAACTCGAACGTCTTGAAATAACAAGTATTTGCAGATATTTTTGTATCAAGCATCATCACTTTATGGATTTGATAAATTATAGGGTCTCTAGAGAAGAAGGCTATATCTACATCTAAAACAGGACCGATGATAATCAACCCTTTTTCTGGCTCCACTGACAAAGAAGATTCTTCCCTAGTAAGGATACTCTATTTTCGCGTCAGTTTTAATTTGTTTTTGTCGTCAATCTATTTTTTGCAAGTTAAGAAAACTCAATAATTTACCATTATGGCCACCAAGAAACTTGGGACTTCACTGCTTCCAAGAATGATTATATGTGTACACCTATTGTACAATATTATGTTGCGGTTAAGCAATATAAGATTAAGCTGAACTTGGTTATCTTCGCCCATGTTATTGATAATTTGCAAATCAATTTTTTTAAGTAATAAAATCTAATGAATGACGCCTGTTTTTGCATGTTTCTTAGTAAGGAGATACTTTAGACCTTGATGATCTATATCAACTGTTACTTTAAAATCAATAATATATGATCTAAACTTATCAAAGGCAAAAATGATAGCGCACTTATGAACGTGCCTTGTTACCTTGCACTGCATCAAACATTTGTTGGAGGAGTGTGCTTCTTCTTGGCGCGCTTCACTGTCGGCCTTGGCAACAGGGAGGCGATGGGTTTATGAAACCTGTCGTGGAAATTGGACACAACGACATCTCCCCACAGTTCGTTGTGCTCGGCCTCGTCTCCGGATAGACTGGCCAGAGAAATTTCCAATCTGCCTCCAAGGAAAACCCTATTTGTCGCACGTTGCAACAAACTGTTGGGGCTGCGCACAGGGGCACCCCTGACTGGGCCGAACCCTATTCCCCATGTAGGTCGCTTGGTAGCGAGTAATCCTATCACCGTATGATCATTACGCCTGACATTGAGCCAACCATATTTTCCATGTTCGGCATACTCCATGTTTTGAATATGGGAAGGATCTAAAGCCTTCCCACACCACTTTTCTTTTTGTTTTTTGCATGTTCTTTTTATTCTGGGTTTTCCCTTTCCTTTTTCTCTTTTTTCATTTTGCGACCATCTTTCAAATCCATGAACATTTTTTCAATATGTGAACATTCTTAAAATCGTGAATATTTTTCCAAAACTTTGAACATTTTTTAAAAATCGTGAACAAGTTTTTGCAAAATCATGAACATTTTTTTTGAAATCATGAATTTTTTTGAATTCATGATTTTATTTGTGACTTTTTTGAAATTGCGAACAGTTTTTGAGTTTGCAAACATTTTACAAATCTTCTAACATTTTAATTCGAACATTTGTTCAAATCATGACCATTTCCTAAATTCATGAACACTTTTTGAGATTGTGAACATTTTTAAAAATATGTCAACATTTTCTGTAATATCTGAATTACTTTTGAAATTTAAGAATATTTTTTAACTTGGAAATATTTTTCCAAACCTGTGAAATGCAGAACTATTTTTTTAAGTCCTGAACATTTTAAAAAATAAAAACAAACAAAATAAATAGGAGTGTCCTGCCCCACAATATCAAAGTTGAGTTCAATCTTGTGGTTACTAACGTGCACACAACTATTGTTGCAAGATCAGGCACCAGGGGCCCTCTCGTCCCAAAAGCGCAATATGCTGACTGATAGCAAGGTGAGTAGGTGCCGGATCAGTACAAACTCTCCGAAATCGGTATGAGCCCTTGAGATTTGAAAATCGTACTATCGGTAGTATATGCTATCACCAGCAAGTATTATGGAAGATCCTAGAGGGCAAACTCAAGATTCTAATGCAGCGATATGGCGCTAGTCGGTGCTATAGGAGAAGAAACAGAAGTGCTAAAGTGAAGAGGAAAGTCGACAATGTCCTCCAAAGACCAAAGTTATATGGTTTTTTTTAGACATGACCAAAGTTATATGTGATCGGCTATTTCTGCTTTATATGTCTTCGCGTTCAGAAAACTCCACGATCAAAACTGAAACTAAAGCAAATTTCACGCGCGCCAGTAAATCTTTGGACACCAGCCACGTGGTGGGTCGTCGGGCCATGTAAGCCTCGGTTTGCCTCAGTATGATGTGTATGAAAGTATTTAAAAAAATCTCAAAACAGAAAGTATTTAAAAAATATTAAACATGTATAAAAATATTCCTGATGTGTACGACAAATGTACAACGTATATGAAAAATAGTAAGCATTAAAAACATATATTGAGAAAATGTAATCATGTATTAAAATATGTTAAGTATGGTACTGATGTATACGAAAATCTAAGGCATACAGGGAAAAAATAGAGATCAAAACATATATTCGAATGTAATTATTTATTTGAAAATTTTAAACATGTAGAGAAAATGTTCCTGATGTATGCAGAACATGTACAACATGTATGAAAAAGTAGTCAACTAAACATATATATTGGGGAAGCGTTAATAATTTATTTAAAAAATGTTAAACATGTATAAAAAATGTTACAGATGTATGCAAACAATATATAGTGTGTATGAAAATAGTAGTCATTAAAACATATATATTGGTGAAGTGTTAATAAATTATTTTAAAAATGCTAAACATGAATAAAAAATTTCCTGATGTTGACAAAAAATCTTGTGTGTGAAAAACGTAGATTTAGTCGGCCTCGGCCCAGTAAATCTTTGGACACCTGCACGTGGTCGGCCGTCAGCCCATGTAAGCCTCGGCTTACCTCAGTATGATGTGTATGAAAGTATTTAAAAAACCCTCAAGACAGAAAGTATTTAAAAAATATTAAACATGTATAAAAATATTCCTGATGTGTACGACAAATGTACAACGTATATGAAAAATAGTAAGCATTAAAAACATATATTGAGAAAATGGAATCATGTATTAAAAAATGTTAAATATGCTACTGATGCATATGAAAATCTAAGGCGTACATGGAAAAAATAGAGATCAAAACATATATTCGAATGTAATTATTTATTTGAGAATTTTAAACATGTACAGAAAATGTTCTTGATGTATGCAGAAAATGTACAACGTGCATGAAAAAGTAGCCAACTAAACATATATATTGGGGAAGTGTTAATAGTTTATTTAAAAAATATTAAACATGTATAAAAATATTACTGATGTAGGCAAACAATATATAGTGTGTATGAAAAAAGTAGTCATTAAAACATATATATTGGTGAAGTGTTAATAACTTATTTAAAAATGCTAAACATCAATAAAAATATCCCTGATGTAAAACAAAATCTATATTGTGCTTGAAAAAGGTAGACGCGTGTAGGAAAAGGAAAAAGGAAAAGTAAAGATAAAAATAAAAAACCGATGAACCGAAAAGAGAAAACAGAAACCAGAAAACAGACAAAAGAACAAAGAAAACAAAATAAAACCGAAAAATGAAAATACCATAGAAAACCAAAAATAAAAAAGAAGAAAAAAAACTAAACCAAAGGGAAAAAAGGAAAATACACCAAAACCTGCTCCCAGAAACCGCTATTGGGCCAAAGCATCTTGCGCTCACCTACTGCGAGTCGGAGTAATATGTCTGACACACATAGCTCTCGCGGGTTAACCAGTCCAGAACCCAGTGTTTGCCTTGGATCCTGCCTCAGCGGTTGGTTTTGCGAAGTTCAATGTTGATGGTACAGTTTAAGAAACGATGGAAGCTATTGAGGCTATTTGATGAGACCAAAGCGACCTCTATCTTGATTCATCTTCAGATGCATTTAGTGACATAATTGATGTATCGACTCTAGAAGACCTAGTGTGTCGGGCAGCCCAAGAGCCAAGACATTGCCGATAATCCACTAGTCATGCGGATTCTAATAGCTTTGGATTGTGCCAAAGTTGTAAAGGATATCTCGGATAAAGCAGGCGGGCATCATGGAGCGATAGCCAATCAATGCTTGTGTAATTTCGAGGAATGCAACTTCATCTATGATAGACAAGATAGCGATCATGAAGCTGAAGTTTAGCGAAATACTCTCTAGATTTAAATTTTGGATGTCATGTCCGGCTTACTGCGCCACATGATCCTGTAACAGTTCCTTTGAACATTGTTGATCCATAAAATGCAGCCAAGTCTCTAACAAAAGGCAACTGTGTGTAGCCAACTTTTTTATATTTTATGGTTTTTTTCAATTAAAAAATGTTTAGCAATTTTTTTTTACTAAAAAAGGCTTTCACCCTGCTTTTTTATAAAACACCGATCCACAAGCATCACGATACAAACTCACATCACCACTGCACACGGCACACACACCCAAGGCAAGATACAAAGGTGCCGAGCACCGCCGCACCATCCCCAACGACTACCAAGCCACTACAAATGCGCAAGGACGGAACCGCTCGGAGCCAACAGAGACCTTGTCCGAGGAGAGGTGAGACGGGAAACAACGGAACAAGGACTCCAAGATGGTGCCTCCTAGAAGGGAACGATCACTGATAGCCGCCATCATCCGATCTGAAAGATCGAGTTTTCACTCGACGCAACTCGAAGGAGTAAGGACACCACGACAGAGCCTTCATGAAGGATACAGTGTCCACGAACGCCGGCGCTATCAGCCAATACAAGATTGGGCAAGTGATGTACCCCGGCACGACCACCCCTCCGATGCATCCTAGCTCCGCCTGAAGGAAATATGCCCTATAGGCAATAATAAAGTTATTAATTATTTCCTTATATCATGATAAATGTTTATTATTCATGCTAGAATTGTATTAACCGGAAACATAATACATGTGTGAATACATAGACAAACAGAGTGTCACTTGAAGGAAATATGCCCTAGAGGCAATAATAAAGTTATTATTTATTTCCTTTCATCATGATAAATGTTTATTATTCATGCTAGAATTGTATTAACCGGAAACATGATACATCTGTGAATGCATAGACAAACATAGTATCACTAGTATGCCTCTACTTGACTAGCTCGTTGATCAAAGAAGGTTATGTTTCCTAACCATAGACATGAGTTGTCATTTGATTAACGGGATCGCATCATAAGGAGAATGATGTGATTGACTTGACCCATTCCATTAGCTTAGCATTTGATCGTTTAGTATGTTGCTATTGCTTTCTTCATGACTTATACATGTTCCTATGACTATGAGATTATGCAACTCCCGTTTACCGAAGGAACACTTTGTGTGCTACCAAACGTCACAACGTAACTTGGTGATTATAAATGTTCTCTACAGGTGTCTCCGAAGGTACTTGTTGGGTTGGCATATTTCCAGATTAGAATTTGTCACTCTGATTATCGGAGAGGTATCTCTGGGCCCACTCGGTAATGCACATCACTATAATCCTTGCAAGCATTGTAACTAATGAGTTAGCTGCGGGATGATGTATTACAGAACGAGTAAAGAGACTTGCCAATAATGAGACTAAACTAGGTATTAAGACACCGACGATCGAATCTCGGGCAAGTAACATACCGATGACAAAGGGAACAACGTATGTTGTTATGCGGTTCGACCGATAAACATATTCGTAGAATATGTAGGAGCCAATATGGGAATCCAGGTTCCGCTATTGGTTATTGACCATAGAAGTTTCTCGGTCATGTCTACATAGTTCTCGAACCTGTAGGGTCCGCACGCTTAACGTTCGTTGATGATATAGTATTTATGAGTTATGTATGTTGGTAACTGAATGTTGTTCGGAGTCCCGGATGAGATCATGGACATGACGAGGAGCTCCGAAATGGTCTGAAGGTAAAGATTCATATATTGGATGATATGGTTAGGCCAAGGGGTCAGGCCCATGGGGCTATAAGTCGATACAAAAGGAGTTTTGCAGAGGACAGGGGGCCAAATGCCGGAGGCCCTGGCTTTTGGCCCTGGGCTAGACGTCGAGGCCCATGCCGTCAGGGCCAGACGCCAAGGATTGTGGCGTTTGGTCCTGGAGTCCGAGTGGGACTCTTGCCTTTGGGGCAAAACCGACTTTGAGGAGGCTTTTGCTCCTAGTTTCGACCCGAGGGCTCAACATATAAATAGAGGGACAGGGCTAGCACCAAAGACACATTAAGAAACACCATGCCGTGTGCCGGCTACCCCGTCCCCTCTAGTTTGTCCTGCATCATAGTTTTCGTAGTGCTTAGGCGAAGCCCTGCAGAGATTGTTATTCACCAACACCGTCACCACGCCGTCATGCTGCGGGAACTCATATACTACTTCGCCCCTCTTGCTGGATCAAGAAGGAGAGGACGTCATCGAGTTGAACGTGTGCTGAACGCGGAGGTGCCGTACGTTCGGTACTTGATC
The DNA here is from genome assembly GCF_003073215.2 of Triticum urartu. Lineage (NCBI taxonomy): Eukaryota > Viridiplantae > Streptophyta > Magnoliopsida > Poales > Poaceae > Triticum > Triticum urartu. The sequence goes on along the minus strand of NC_053028.1, from coordinate 596,182,874 downwards.
GGGATGGATCATGAAGGTGTATGGCTACATCAACCGCGTTGATAAACGCTTCCGCTTACGGTCTATGAGGGTACGTAGACAACACTCTCCCCTCTCGTTGCTATGCATCACCATGATCCTGCGTGTGCGTAGGAAAGTTTTTTAAATTACTACGTTCCCCAACAGTGGAATCCGAGCCAGGTTTCATGCGTAGATGTTATATGCATGAGTAGAACACAAGTGAGTTGTGGACGATAAATGTCATACTGCTTACCAGCACGTCATACTTTGGTTCGGCGGTATTTTTGGATGAAGCGGCCCGGACCGACATTACGCGTACGCTTACGCGAGACTGGTTCTACCGACGTGCTTTGCACATAAGTGGTTGCCGGGTGTCATTTTCTCCAACTTTAGTTGAACCAAGTGTGGCTACGCCCGGTCCTTGAGAAGGTTAAAACAACACTAACTTGACGAACTATCATTGTGGTTTTGATGCGTTGGTAAGAACGGTTCTTGCTCAGCCCGTAGCAGCCACGTAAAACTTGCAAAAACAAAGTAGAGGACGTCTAACTTGTTTTTGCAGGGCATGTTGTGATGTGATATGGTCAAGGCATGATGCTGAATTTTATTGTATGAGATGATCATGTTTTGTAACCGAGTTATCGGCAAGTGGCAGGAGCCATATGGTTGTCTCTTTATTGTATGCAATGCAATCGCCCTGTAATGCTTTACTTTATCACTAAGCAGTAGCGATAGTCATAGAAGCATAAGTTTGCAAGACGACAACGATGCTACGATGGAGATCAAGGTGTCGCGTCGGTGACGATGGTGATCATGACGGTGCTTCGGAGATGGACATCACAAGCACAAGATGATGATGGCCATATCATGTCACTTATATTGATTGCATGTGATGTTTATCTTTTATGCATCTTATCTTTCTTTGTTTGACAGTAGCATTATAACATGATCTCTCACTAAATTTCAAGATAAAAGTGTTCTCCCTGAGTATGCACCATTGCGAAAGTTCTTCGTGCTGAGACACCACGTGATGATCGGGTGTGATAAGCTCTACGTCCATCTACAACGGGTGCAAGCCAGTTTTGCACACGCAGAATACTCAGGTTAAACTTGACGAGCCTAGCATATGCAGATATGGCCTCGGAACACTGGAGACCGAAAGGTCGAGCGTGAATCATATAGTAGATATGATCAACATAGTGATGTTCACCATTGAAAACTACTCCATCTCACGTGATGATCGGTTATGGTTTAGTTGATTTTGGATCACGTAATCACTTAGAAGATTAGAGGGATGTCTATCTAAGTGGGAGTTCTTAAGTAATTTGATTGATTGAACTTAAACTTATCATGAACTTAGTACCTGATAGTGTCTTGCTTGTTTATGTTGATTGTAGATAGATGGCTCGTCCTGTTGTTCCGTTGAATTTTAATGCGTTCCTTGAGAAAGCAAAGTTGAAAGATGTTAGTAGCAATGATGTGGATTGGATCCGTGATCTGAGGATTTATCCTCATTGCTGCACAGAAGAATTATGTCCTTGATGCACGCTAGGTGACAGACCTATTGCAGGAGCAGATGCAGACGTTATGAACGTTTGGCTAGCTCAATATGATGACTACTTGATAGTTTAGTGCACCATGCTTAACGCTTAGAATCGGGACTTCAAAGACGTTTTGAACGTCATGGACCATATGAGATGTTCCAGGAGTTGAAGTTAATATTTCAAGCAAATACCCGAGTTGAGAGATATGAAGTCTCCAACAAGTTCTATAGCTAAAAGATGGAGGAGAATAGCTCAAGCAGTGAGCATGTGCTTAGATTGTCTGGGTACTACAATCGCTTGAATCAAGTGGGAGTTAATCTTCCAGATAAAATAGTGATTGATAGAATTCTCTAGTCACCATCACCAAGTTAGTAGAACTTCGTGATGAACTATAGTATGCAAGGGATGACGAAAACGATTCCCGAGCTTTTCAGTGATGATGAAATCGATGAAGGTAGAAATCAAGAAAGAGCATCAAGTGTTGATGGTTGACAAGACCACTAGTTTCAAGAAAAAGGGCAAAGGGAAGAAGGGGAACTTCAAGAAGAACGGCAAGCAAGTTGCTGCTCAAGTGAAGAAGCCCAAGTCTAGACCTAAGTCTGAGACTAAGTGTTTCTACTTCAAAGGGACTGGTCACTGGAAGCAAAACTGCCCCAAGTATTTGGCGGATAAGAAGGATGGCAAAGTGAACAAAGGTATATAGCAACCCCTCAGTATTTGATACTAGTTCAGTGCTGTGATTAGTAACTCGAAACGGGAGTTGCAGATGAACAGAGACTAGTTAAGGGTGAAGTGACGATGTGTGTTGAAGTGGTTCCAAGATTGATATGATCATCATCGCACACTCCTATGCTTTCGGGATTTAGTGTTAAACCTAAATAATGTTATTTGTGTTTGCGTTGAGCATGAATATTTGATCATGTTATTGCAATACGGGTTATTCCATTTAGTTAGAGATAATTGTTATTCTATTTACATGAATAAAACTGCTATGGTCATACACAATGAAAATGGTTTGTTGGATTCTCGATCAGTAGTGATACACATATTCTAATAATATTGAAGCCAAAAGATGCAAAGTTAATAATGATAGTGCAACTTATTTGTGCACTGCCGTTTAGGTCATATTGGTGTAAAGCGCATGAAGTAACTCCATGCTGATGGGCTTTTGGAATCACTTGATTATGAATCATTTTGATGCTTGCGAACCATGCCTCATGGGCAAGATGACTAAGACTCCGTTCTCCGAAACAATGGAGCGAGCCACTGACTTATTGGAAATAATACTGATGTATGGTCCAATGAGTGTTGAGACTCATGGCGGGTATCATTATTTCTGACCTTCACAGATGATTTGAGCAGATATGTGTATATCTACTTGATGAAACATAAGTCTGAAACATTTGAAAAGTTCATATAATTTCAGAGTGAAGTGGAAAATCATCGTAACAAGAAAATAAAGTTTCTACGATCTGATCGTGGAGGAGAATATTTGAGTTACGAGTTTGGTCTTCATTTGAAACAATGCGAAATAGTTTCGCAACTCACGCCACCTGGAACACCACAGCGTAATGGTGTGTCCGAACATCGTAAACGTACTTTATTTGATATAGTGCAATCTATGATGTCTCTTACCGATTTACCACTATCGTTTTGGGGTTATGAATTAGACACAACTGCATTCACATTAAAAAGGGCACCATCTAAATCCATTGAGACGACACCGTATGAACTATGGTTTAGCAAGAAACCTAAGCCGTCGTTTCTTAAAGTTTGGGGTTGCGATGCTTATGTGAAAAAGTTTCATCTTGATAAGCTCAAACCCAAGTCGGAGAAGTGCGTCTTCATAGGATACCCAAAAGTAACTATTGAGTAAACCTTCTATCACAAATCCGAAGGCAAGACATTCGTTGCTAAGAATGGATCCTTTCTAGAGAAGGAGTTTCTCTCGAAAGAAGTGAGTGGGAGGAAAGTAGAACTTGATGAGGTAACTGTACCTGCTCCCTTATTGGAAAGTAGTTCATCACAGAAATCTGTTTCTCATGACTCCTACACCAATTAGTGAGGAAGCTAATGATGATGATCATGTAACTTCAGATGAAGTTACTACCGAACCTCGTAGGTCAAACAGAGTGAGATCTGCACCAGAGTGGTATGGTAATCCTGTTTTGGAGGTCATGTTAATTGACCATGATGAACCTACGAACTATGAGGAAGCGATGATGAGCCTAGATTCAGTGAAATGGCTTGAGGCCATGAAATCTGAGATGGGATCCATGTATGAGAACAAAGTATGGACTTTGATTGACTTGCCCGATGATCGGTGAGTCATTAAGAATAAATGGATCTTCAAGAGGAAGACGGACGCTGATAGTAGTGTTACTATCTACAAATCTCGAATTGTCGCAAAAATGTTTTCGACAAGTTCAAGGAGTTGACCACGATGAGAATTTCTCACTCGTATCGATGCTTAAAAGTCTGCCCGAATCATGTTAGCAGTTGCCGCATTTTATGAAATTTGGAAAATGGATATCAAAACTACATTCCTTAATGGATTTATTAAAGAAGAGTTGTATATGATGCAACCAGAAGGTTTTGTCAATCTTAAAGATGCTAACAAAGTGAGCAAGCTCCAGCGATCCATCTATGGAATGGTGCAAGCATATAGGAGTTGGAATACATACTTTGATGAGTTGATCAAAGCATATAATTTTATACAGCCTTGTGGTGAAGCCTGTATTTACAAGAAAGTGAGTGGGAGCACTACATCATTTCTGATAAATATATGTGAATGACATATTGTTGATCGGAAATAATGTAGAATTTTCTGGAAAGCATAAAGGAGTATTTTAAAGGAGTTTTTCCAATAAAGACCTCGGTGTAGCTACTTACATATTGAGCATCAAGATCTATAGAGAATAGATCAAGACGCTTGATAAGTTTTTTCAATGAGTACATACCTTGACATGATTTTGAAGTATTTCAAAATGGAACAATCAAAGAAAGAGTTCTTACCTGTGTTAAAAGGTGTGAAATTGAGTAAGACTCAAAGCCCGACCACGGCAGAAGATAGAAAGAGAATGAAAGTCATTCCCTATGCCTCAGCCATAGTTTCTATAAAGTATGCCATGTTGTGTACCAGATCTATTGTATACCACCGACTGTCTGCAACTGGGTCCCCTCCACAGTAACTGAGGATAACTTAAAGTAATTCTTCACCATAGGATTTTTGCCAGTGAAGAATGTTATGTCTTACCGTGCACCTGACCCAGACGAGGAACGGCCTAATCCAAAAGACGGTGAAGTTATTGTCTTCTCTGACCACATGAATCGGGGTTTTTCACCACCCGACTCAAAGTTCTTCAGAGACGTTCTTCATTTTTTCAAGCTCCACCCTCAAGATCTTGGACCCAATTCCATATCCAATATCTGCAACTTCCAAGTTCTCTGTGAAGTATACCTTCAAGAAGAGCCGACTGTAGAACTCTCCAGAGAGTATTTTTATCTGAACCACCAGAACGAGTGTACCAATGGCCCTAGCTTGGAGCTTGGTGGGATCTCAATTCAGCGCCGACAGGGCGCTGTCTTTCCTTTAATAGTCTTACCGAGTCATCCCAAAGACTGGAATCAGACCTGGTTCTATTGCCAAGACACGTCTCTAGCCAACAAAAAACCATTGTCGGGTTATCGCGCGGAGCATCTAGACTCCAAGTTTGCACTCCCTGATAAGCTTACTACCGCTGAATGCAAGAAACTTATTCCGTCTATCAAAAGGATTAACGCCTTATTGGGGAATGGCTTAACCGGAGTTGACTTGACCCACTGCTGGATCTCATGGTGGGTCATCCCTTTAAGCCGCCGATCCAAATTGATGTATGACTATGGCGGAGGCCCAGATGACTCTCTTCGTCACAGCTCCGTTCAACTAACTGAAGAAGATATTGTTTCAATGTCAACCCTTCTGGTGAACGGTAACTATGAAGACTGCAGTAAAGTCGGGTTAAACCCCTTCTGCAAGCTTAACCCGGCGCCAGAGGTAAAAAACCCTGACCTCTTTCTCTTTGTATTTTCCTTAGCAGTTTTAAATAATTGCATGACCTTTTATCCTATTTTACTTGTTTACAGGCCAATTCTGACTTCTGTAAAGCCAAGTATGACCATGAAGCCACCAAGAAGGCTAGAGCCGCCACCATAGCCGCCAAGAAGACAACCCAGAGGTCCAAGAAGAAAAAGAGCACCGCTGAGGACCTGTTAAAGCTTGATGATGATTCTGAGTCGGAGGTACCCCCTTGGCCAGTTTTTTAATAACCTTATTGACACTGATTATTGCCAGGATGACACGGGGGCCAGCCAGACCGTAGAAGAAGAGGTAACTATTTCCTCCGACTCAGCCCATTTGCCAAGACAGAAACTTCGATAGGTAACCCGAAAAGTAAGGTTTTCGCACCCTTTGGCTTATTTGGACCCTCATTTTCTTTTGAAAAAGCAACACCATGAGAGCCGCCGTCAGTCCTGGAACGACGATGAACCGCCTTCCATTGTACAACAAACTCCTCAAAAATGCCAGAATGACGTCTCTTTTATCTTCATCTTCTGCTTTCATTAATGAGTCTATTCTCTTGTATTACTAACTTTATTTTACCTTTGTAGGAGGTTTCTCGCTCTTCGGGCGACTCATCTCAGACGCAATTTCCGGCCTTCAAGACTGCCCCTGGGTAAGGAAAAAAATCATCTTTCCCCTGTCTTTAAAAAACTGCATCATTGCACTAAGTGTCTCATAAATCTTTCTTAGTGGTCAAGCCAAGTCCAAGAAGGCCAAAGTGATTAAACCGGCGGAAGACCCGTCAGTTCCTGCACCTGAGCCGGCTATGCCAACTTCTCCTCCTCGAACTGAAGCACCAGAAGACCCAGCTGTTGATACTCAATTAGACCCTCCTGAGCCGTCAACTGATGATACCGTTGTTAACCCCTCTACCACCGGACCATCCGGTTCAACTAACCCGCCAACGTCTTATGATCATGACGTTTTAGTTACTGCTAGCCGTTTTGTTGAACTGGGAACTCCCACTGTATTAGCTCAACACACTGCTAAACAAGAAGCCTTGGAGAGACAGAAAGTGTGTTTTATCTCTCACTACACTCATCTGAATGCTAGTGACATATTATCTGGCTATATCAGCCATGTTCATTCCAGCCGTGAGTCAGAAATTGAGATGGTTAAGCAACTGCAGCTGAAATATGAGGTATGTTCTCCGGTTTAGTTATACTCTACCAGCCCCCAAGTCTTCAGATGATGAACCTGAATGATCTGGAGACTTTATGATATAGATGGATACTTTCTCTCTAAGTTTTTCAAAAGTCCAACAAGATAGTGTAAACTTCACCTGTAGTCCCCAAGGGCCGGCTCAATTTATCATAAATGAACTGGTACTTAACTTCATAACTGTCTTTTACCAGTCCCAATAAATATTGTAATCCGGCTTAATCTTGAGAAATTTTCTGAATATCATGCATTAGCCCCCAAGTGCCAAGTGCTGTTACTTTGTAAGGCACTTGGGACTTGAAATATATAAGTCATAAAAAATTGCTTTGGCAGACATTAGCCCCCAAGTGTCAAGTGGTATTGCGGTGCATAGTGCTTGAGACTTGAACCTTTATAACTTGTAAGTTAAGCCTTGACACACCTGTGTATATTTTGTAGAACGCCCTATCAGAATTGGGATCCCAATTAACTGATGCAAAGACCTGGCTGGCGGATCAAGAGGCAGAAATCAAGTCTACTGATTCTAAACTTCAATTGAGACTTTCTGAGACAGAAAAATTGAAGACCAGTTTGACTGCAAAGAATAAATCCTGGGCCGAAGAAAAGACGTTGCTGATACAATGTGCTGAAAAAGCTGAAGCAGCTCTTGAAGAGGTTACCACGGAACTCACCGGCTTGAAGAACTGGGTGTCTCAAATGGTCTTGGCCATCTTTGGTAAGTCATCTGTGTTAATCACTTATGCCTTCTTGTTACCCGGGGTATAAGCCGCCTGCTGACTCTTTGTTTAAAAACATTCGCAGGTTCATGAAGCAAAAACTTGAGTCAAGATAGTGTGACCAAACTGAAGGCGGTTTACACCTTAGTAGAGCAGTTGTATACTAGCGCTCAACGAGCACTTGCTGCTATCTCTCCTGCCAACCAAGGACCCAATCGGCTGAGCGATGTCTTAAAGAAATTGTCAATCTTACCCGCCAGGTTTCAAGAGGTCAAACGATCTTGTGCCAGAGCCGGAGCCCTGACTGCCCTGAGCCGCTCCAAAGCCTGGGTGCCAGGTCTAGACCCGGCGGATGTAGCTAGGGGGTATCCTACCATGAAGGAGGACGGGTCTCTATTTGAGCAGGATGACTTCATTGCCTGCGTGAGGGGAGTTCGACCTCAAGCCACTCTCCTTGGAGATGAGACCAACATTGATAAATATCAGCCGGGTTTTGATTTGGAGAATAAGAAGATGGCGACTCCCTCTTATAAAGTGACAGATCTTATCCCACCGGTTCGCCAACATACATTTGCCCCGGAGATTGACCCGGCCGGCTTAATTGATGATGAGGCCGAGTTCATTGCTCTGAATGGCTTTGACTGGTCTAATTTCGGCTTTCAACCAGTGGAAGGAGATGAACCGGCCAGGGGGGGGGGAGTCATAACCATCCGAACAATCCTGCTTTTAGCTCAGGACCTGTCTTAAGAGAGAAAAAACAGTAATCTTTTGGGCTCTTAATGCCTTGTAATAGGTTAGTTAAAAAACTGCATATTTTGCCTATGCCATCGTGCATAAGATGTCGTGTGACTCTTTGCTCCGGATGTCAATATATGCGTCACATCTATGGTTACATCTGCAATGTTTTAACTTTGCTCCTACAAAAAATGAAAGAGCTGGTCTAGCGGCTTACCACCAGACGGGTCAAAAACACCAGGTATATGTCTTTATTTGAAAAGATAAATAAGGATGAAAAAACCTGTTTCGTGAATAACACTGTTATACCTGTGTTTCCGGACTGCCGGTTTTCGTGATCCGGATGATGAGGTTGATGACCCGATCTTTTTGAGAAGTCAATGCTTCCATACACCTGATGACTATCATGCCTTTGGCAGCTTATTATCAAATAATCAAGCCGGCTTAAATAAAAAACCATAGTGATAATTTAAATGAGACAATAAAAAACCAATACGACAAAATAGCAGATCACAGGTAATATAAATTTGGGGGTTTCTAGTTCGAATACGATTAGTAAACCGGACCAAAGGGGTTGAGCTAAGATTCGAATACGATCATATAGCCCCCAGTGGCTTTGGCATTGCGCCGATCAAGAGGGTACCGACAGCTATGTTCTCTTTGGTTCGAATACGACCTATGTTTGAACAGGAAGCCCCCAAATGACCTTGAGAGGTTTTTAACGATCCTGATTCGAATACGATCCAAGTTAGACCCAAAAGGGGTTAAGCTATGATTCAGATACGATCAAGAAGCCCCCTAGTGAGTTTGGCTTTGAGCCGATCAAGAGGGTTATGACAGCTATGTTCTCTTTGGTTCGAATACGACCTATGTTTGAACAGGAAGCCCCCAAGTGATCATGAGATTTGCAGCTAGATTTGAATACGATCATAAGCCGGACCAAAAAGGTTAAACTAGATTCAGATATGATCAGCTCCTTAATAGTCATGTAAATAGTAAAAATAGTAAAGATATATGATCTTTGAAGAGGAAAAAGGCAGAGGTCATGCTTTATTATTTATCATAATATATACAACGTCATAGTATGTACATGACGAGAGCCAGTAGCTCAGGTGTAGTATGGCCGAAGTTGAGCAATATTCCATGGCCGGCGGGTCTCCTCCTCCGACTTACGTGAGTCTTTGTGCTCTCGAACGTCAATGAGGTAATATGACCCGTTGTTTAAGTTCTTGCTGACCACAAAGGGTCCTTCCCAAGGCAGGGATAATTTGTGTGCATCAGACAGGTCCTGGATGAGCCGGAGCACCAGGTCACCTTCTTGAAAGGTTCTGGACTTAACCCGGTGGCTGTGATAACGGCGCAGGTCATGTCGATAGATTGCTGATCGAGCCGCCGCCAAGTCTCTCTCCTCATCTAACAAGTCAAGTGCATCCTGTCGGGCTTGTTCATTGCTAGCTTCAACGTAAGCCACCACGCGAGGCGAGTCATGATGGATGTCACTGGGCAGCACTGCTTCCGCCCCATAAACCATGAAGAAAGGTGTATAACCTGTAGACCTGTTAGGAGTGGTGTTGATACTCCACGGTACCGAGGGTAATTCCTCTACCCAACAACCCGGCGTCTGTTGTAAGGGAACCATAAGACGGGGCTTGAGACCTTTTAAGATTTCCTGATTTGCTCTCTCAGCCTGACCATTGGATTGAGGGTGAGCTACGGAAGAAACATCAAGCCGGATATGCTCCCGTTGACAAAACTCCTCCATAGCCCCTTGGGACAAATTAGTGCCATTGTCAGTGATAATGCCGTGTGGAAAACCAAAGCAAAAGATCACCTTTTTCATGAACTGAACCGCCGTGGTTGCATCACACTTACTCAGTGGCTCTGCCTCAACCCATTTTGTTAATTTGTCAATTGCCACTAAAAGATGTGTCTTTTTATCCTTAGACCTTTTGAAAGGTCCAACCATGTCAAGCCCCCAGACTGCAAATGGCCAAGTGATTGGAATCATCCGCAACTCTTGATCCGGCACATGCGCTCGTCATGCAAATTTTTGACATCCATCACACCTACTGACCAGATCCTCTGCATCAGCATGAGCCGTCAACCAATAAAAACCATGACGAAAAGCTTTGGCCACAAGAGACTTTGACCCGACATGATGACCACAATCCCCTTCATGGATCTCGCGGAGTATTTCTTGACCTTCTTCAGGAGAAACACAACGCTGAAACGCTCCAATAACGCTGCGATGATACAACTCCCCATCAGAAATCGTCATTGACTAGGACCGCCGGGTTATCTGTCGGGCCAGGGTCTCGTCCTCTGGCAACTCACCCCGGGTCATGTAGGCCAAGAACGGTATTGTCCAATCTGGAATGACATGAGTAGCCGCTACTAACTGTGCTTTTGGGTCAGGAATAGCCAAATCTTCCTCCGTAGGCAACTTAACAGACATGTTATGTAAAACATCCAAAAAGGTGTTGGGGGGTACCGGCTTACGCTGAGATCCCAACTGGCTTAAGGCATCGGCTGCTTCATTCTTTCTGCGGTCAATGTGTTCCACTTGATAACCCTTAAAATGCCATGCAACAGCGTCGACCTCGCGGCGGTAAGCCGCCATGAGAGGATCTTTGGAATCCCACTTACCTGACACCTGCTGAGCCACCAAATCTGAATCGCCCAGGCACCGGACCCGCCTCAGACTCATCTCTTTAGCCATTCGAAGACCATGGAGCAAGGCTTCATATTCTGCTGCGTTGTTAGTGCAAGGAAACATCAACCGCAACACATAACAAAATTTGTCACCTCAAGGAGAAGTTAAAACAACTCCAGCCCCCGAGCCTTCCAACTGTCGGGACCCATCAAAATGAATCATACAATATGTGTTGTCTGGTTACTCCTCTGGCATCTGCAACTCTGTCCAATCATTAATAAAGTCAACCAGCGCTTGAGATTTGATCGCAGTACGTGGCACATACTTCAAACCATGAGACCCAATTTCAATGGCCCACTTGGCGACTCGTCCTGTGGCTTCTCTATTTTGAATGATGTCTCCTAGAGGGGCAGAGCTAACCACAGTGATTGGGTGACCCTAAAAGTAATGTTTGAGCTTCCAGCTTGCCATGAACACCCCATAAACGAGCTTCTGCCAATGTGGATATCTTTGTTTAGATTCAATGAGCACCTCACTGACCTAGTAAACCGGCCGTTGGACCGGATGTTCCTTGCCAGCCTCCTTTCTCCACCACAATGGCCACACTGACAGCACGCGAGTTAGCAGCTACATATAACAACAATGGTTCTTTCTCAACCGGAGCAGCAAGAACCGGCAGCTCAGCGAGCTGTTTCTTCAAATCCTCAAAGGCAGAGTTAGCAGCATCACTCCAGACAAAATCATCCGCCTTTTTCATCATTTGATATAAAGGCATCGCCTTCTCCCCTAACCGGCTTATGAACCGGCTTAAGGCAGCGATGCGACCCGCCAATCGCCGAACGTCATTGATACACACCGGTTTAGCCAAAGATGTGTTGCCAGCTGGGACTCCAAAAACACACTTGGCCGGGTTAAGCATCATCTTGTACACCCGAAGGTTGTCAAAGGTCTCCTTCAGATCTGTTACCAAAGTTTCCACTTTTCTGGACTTCACCACTATATCATCCACATAAGCATGAACATTACGCCCAATCTGATTGTGAAAGCAATTCTGCACACACCGTTGATAAGTCGCCTAGGCACTCTTAAGCCCAAAAGGCATAGACACATAGCAGAAGGCTCCAAACGGAGTGATGAAAGCTGTCTTATCCTGGTCCTTGACTGCCATCTTGATCTGATGATAACCTGAATAGGCATCTAGAAAACTCAAACGCTCACAACCCGCTGTAGCATCAATGATCTGATCAATACGAGGGAGAGAAAAAGGGTCAGCCGGACAAGCTCTGTTCAAATCGGTGTAATCCACATACATACTCCAGGTGCCGTTCTTCTTGAGTACAAGCACCGGGTTAGCCAACCACTCTGGGTGAAAACTTCCACAATGAACCTGACCGCCAAGAGCCGGGCCACCTCTTCTCCGATGGCCTTGCGCCGTTCCTTGTTAAACCGCCGAAGGAACTGCCTAACCGGTTTAAACTTCGGATCAATGTTAAGAGTGTGCTCAGCGAGTTCTCTCGGGACACCCGGCATGTCAGAAGGCTTCCATGCAAAGATGTCCCGGTTCTCATGAATGAACTCGATGAGCGCGCTTTTCTATTTTGGATCCAAGTTGGCACTGATGATGAATTGTTTGGATGAGTCGCCTGGCACAAAATCAACCATCTTGGTGTCATCAGCCGATTTGAATTTCAGCATCGGTTCATGCTCCGTAGTTGGCTTCTTCAAAGACGTCATGTCTGCCGGGTCAACATTATCTTTATAAAACTTCAACTCCTCTGTCACACAAACAGACTCAGCATAAGCGACATCACCTTCTTCACACTCCAGGGCTATTTTCCAGCTTCCATGCACTGTAATGGTGCCTTTATAACCCGGCATCTTGAGCTGCAGTTATACATAACACGGCCGAGCCATGAATTTGGCTTAAGCCGGCCGTCCAAACAGATCATGATACGAGCTTTTGATCTTAACCACTTCAAAGGTTAACTTCTCAGCCCTGGAATCATATTCATCCCCAAAGGCTACTTCCAGTTCAATCTTACCAACTGGGTTTGTCGACTTACCAGGGACAACACCATGAAAAACAGTGTTGGATTGTTTAAGACTTTTATCAATCAACCCCATCCGATGAAACGTCTCATAATAGAGGATATTGATGCTACTGCCTCCATCCATGAGCACCTTAGTGAACTTGTATCCACCAACCTGGGGTGCCACCACCAAGGCCAAGTGACCCAGATTATCAACCCTGGGAGGGTGATCTTCTCCGCTCCATACAATAGGCTGTTCTGACCACCTCAAATAACGTGGAATCACCGGCTCAACAGCATTGACAACCCTCTTATGAAGCTTCTGATCCCTCTTGCATAAACTAGTAGTAAACACGTGGTACTGCCCACTATTCAACTGTTTTGGGTTACTCTGATACCCGGATTGTTGTTGCTGATTATTTTGGACGGGTTGCTGATTATAGCCGCCCTGGTTACCCGGATGGCCCTGACCATGAAAACCGCCTCCGCCTGACCTGGCGCCTGGGCCCTGAAAGCCGCCTCTGCCTGAACCACCACCAGGTCCGTGGCTACCATCAAACATGTTTGTCGTGGAATTGTCACGGCAGATGTCCTACTGTGAGGACTTAGTCGTGAGGCCAACACGTCTTTGTGATAGCTTGAGAGGGTTGATCAGGATGAGAGACGTAGGGCAGATCAACGCACAAGACAAGGATTTAGACAGCTTCGGGCCCCTAGAAACATCATCCGGTAATAGCCCTACGTGCTGTTTGTGGCTAGATCTCATTATGCTCATGAGAGAGTCGCCGCATAAGCCGGCTCCCCCCTTTGTGTCTAGCCCTAGAGATTGTTTCTTGTTGCTTGTCCTTCTTTGGGGAGCCCTGCCCCTCCTTATATATGTTGAAGGGGCGGGTTACATGACTAGTCCTAGTAGGATTAGGATTAGTCTATTACAAGTGGAATCCTAGTCTGCCCCCTTAAGGGAAAACTCCTTATGCCTTTCCTCGTAAACCGGCCCACCATAACATGAGCCGGCCTTCTGGGCCTTGGGCCTAATCTTCTATCTGACCCGCCGTTAGGGCCATCCGTGAGTCGCCAGGCTCGTGAGTCACCACTCCAGCTGGTTACCAATGAAAACGCCAAGCCCGGCCAAGTCATACTTTCGGCCGGGTCATACCGCGGGGTATATCCCCGACAATGTTGGAATTTTTAAATGCCTTCATGATCGTACAATCCTTCCACAGATGGATAGCTGGCTTCTCCCGGGTGTCGTGCCTTGGACAAGGTTCATTTAGTAACTGCTCGAGGGTGGGACCTGACCCGCCTGGCCGAGGGGGTTGCCTACCCTTGCGCCGTTGGTTGTTGCCCTGTGCATTGGTGTTAGCCACGAACTCGTCAGCCTTACGTTTATTACCTCCTTGATTCGCCGGGTTATGCTGGTGACCCTTGCCATTGTCGTTCTTCTTTCCCTTCCTGTTTTTTCTTCATCAGACACGGGATCCTTAGTGCTGTCAGAATCAGCATATTTGACCAGGGCTGCCATCAACTGGCCCATGTCATTGCAGTCACACTTGAGCCGCCCCAGCTTCTGTTTCAGAGGTTCAAAACGACATTTTTTTCCAACATTAAGACTGCCGAGCCGGCATCCATCTTATCAGATGAATGTATTATCTCCTTGACCCGGCGCACCCAATGGGTCGTGGACTCACCTTCCTCTTGCTTACAATTAGTCAGGTCCACAATTGACATAGGTTGTTTACATGTGTCCTTGATGTTCTGAATGAACCGGGCCTTCAACTCCGCCCATGAGCCGATGGAATTGGGCGGCAACCCTTTCAACCAAGTGCAAGCCGTTCCATCCAACATCATGGTGAAATACTTAGCCATTGCTGCATCGCTAACCTCCAACAGCTCCATGTCCATCTCATAACTTTCAATCCATGCCCCAGGCACTTTACGAGGCCCCTTAAAGTCTTTTGGCAAGCGCTCATTACGTATAGCCGGCACCAGGCAAGGGATACCTCCTGTTCTAGTGGCTACTCCCGCCTCAACAGAGGTTGCCGGATAACCCGGAAAAGCCTGATGAACCGCCTGCTCAGCTGCCAGTTGGACTGCCCGCTCAGCCTCTTGACGAATCCTCTCCTGATCCGCCAAGTTAAGGGCTCCACCCTGCGCCGGCTCATGCCTACGCGGTTGGTTACGGCGTTGAGCGTTGCTCGACATATCGGCTGAGTCCATATGCCTGCTGTAGCTCGGTCTCCGGCTTGGGCGAGGGGTTGAATGGATTCTGTCTCGACTGTAAGAGTACGCATCCTGCTGGGCGAGAGCCGTCTGAAGAAGTTCTCTCACCCTTCGTGTTTCGATTGCCGTCGGAGAGTCGCCTTCCATCGCGTGAGACGCCAAGCGAGCCGACGCAGCAATGAGGTTCTCCAAAGGGTTGGAGAAGTGACCCGGTGGTGTTGGTGTATAATGAGGTGGAGCGGTATTCATACGAGGTGGTTCCATGGCCCGTGGTTGAATCGGTGCTCCGGGTGTCATAATCCGGTTTGCCTCCGGCGGGTTACTTGGACCGGCCCCGAGTGTGTGAAAAAGGTTCCTAGGATCGAACGTCAGAGGCAGACGTGACTGAGTTTTCTGGTGCCTTCTCCTCATGACCTCGTTTGACGTGTTCAAATCCACCGAAAGCCGGAAAGTCCTCGCTTGAAGCTGCTGAGCACGAGCATCGAGAGCCGCCCGCTCTGCGGCCATCCTGACCTCTTTTGATGCTAAATTTCCCTTGGCCTGTGCCATCTCTTCACGTACCCGTGCCACCTCCGCATCATGCTGAGCCTTATTCGCTGGCTCCACCACGACAGTCAACAGAGCCGTCAACTTATCCATGAGGTCCATTAGCATCTGAGCTGGAGGGCGCGCGGGGTCTCCTGACCCGGCCGCTGCCGACCCGGTGATTGTTGTTGCTGCAGCCGTGGAGTTCTGCCCGGGTTGAGTGCCAGCCATGAAGACTCCGGCTCGATTCGGCGACTCAAAGGGGTCTGGAATACTGCTGCCATCGGAATAGCCCCCAAGCATGCCATCTTGCAGTTGATACAAAGAATCCGTCTCGCCTGTCGATGACGTAGAGTCAGAACATATGGCCGTCTCACCACCATCCACCGATCCTTCCGAGTATTCACCTTCGTGGATGCAACCCACGAAGGCACGCTTTACGGCGGGTCGGGCCCGGGTGGATCTCGCACGCTGAGCCGTCTCGATGATGTCGGTGCAGACGTCCGGCTCAGGGCCCGATTTGCCAATCCAGCCGATGAAGACATGAATTCCGTCGAAGGGGACCCGGTACCCATACTCAATTGAGCCGGCCTCGGGGCCCCAGCCTTCGTCGTCGATGTAGAGCTTGCTGCGACGACTCTTGGTCATCCGGCCGACAGCGTATCCCTTGAGACCTTCGAAGTTGCCCTTCAAGAACTCAAATCCACCGTGCGCTGGCCCCACGGTGGGCGCCAACTGTCGTGGAATTGTCACGGCAGATGTCCTAGCAAAAGGACTTAGTTGTAGGGACATCGCAACTAGGAAGCTTAAAGGGGTTAATCGGGACAAAGGACACTAGAAGTTTATACTAGTTCGGCCCCTCAAGATGAAGGTAAAAGCCTATGTCTAATTGTGTTGGAATTTCTGGGGTTTCGATCACCAAGGGCTAATCCGCCGGGTTGGTTATCGATCTATTGTTTCTTGTCCTAAGCCGCCGCCGGGTCGTCCCCTTATATACATGGGTTGACGCCTGGCGGCCTACAGAGTCCCGGCCGGCTCATAACACGTGTCCGGCTCGGTGACTTCTTTTATATGCCTTTCTTTACAATTTCCTTACATACGGCGGTTTACAATATTGGGCCTTAAGCCGCCTCCGAGCTTAGGCCTTCTACAAGTCTTAACTAACCATCATCTTGAATATCACTTGGCTTCTTTTGTAACCCGCCATTGGGGTTGACCCGGCCCCTCCTGGGCGGGTCATACCTGGTAGCTATATTCCCAACAGTAATGGTGTGTCCGAACGTCATAACCGTACTTTATTAGATATGGTGTGATCTATGATGTCTCTTACCGATTTATCACTATCATGTTGGGGTTATGCATTAGAGATAGCTGCATTCACGTTAAATAGGGCACCATCTAAATCCTTTGAGAGGACACCATATGAACTGTGGTTTGGCTAGAAACCTAAGCTGTCGTTTCTTAAAGTTTGGGGCTGCGATACTTATGTGAAAAAGTTTCAACCTGATAAGCTCGAACCCAAATCGGAGAAATGTGTCTTCATAGAATACCCAAAGGAAACTGTTGGGTACACCTTCTATCAGAGATCCATAGGCAAGATCTTTGTTGCTAAAAGTGGATCCTTTCTAGAGAGGGAGTTTCTCTCGAAAGAAGTGAGTGGGAGGAATGTTGAACTTGCTGAGGTAATTGTACCTTCTCCCGAATTGGAAAGTAGTTCATCACAAAAATCAGTTCTAGTGATCTCTACACCAATTAGTGAGGAAGCTAATGATGATGATCATGAAACTTCATATCAAGTTACTAGCGAACCTCGTAGGACAACCAGAGTATGGTCCGCACCAGAGCGGTACGGTGATCCTTCTGGAAGTCATGTTACTAGACCATGACGAATCTATGAACTATGAGGAAGCGATGATGAGCCCAGATTCTGTGAAATGTCTTGAGGCCATGAAATCTGAGATGGGATCCATGTATAAGAACAAAGTATGGACTTTGATTGACTTTCCCGATGATCGGTGAGTCATTAAGAATAAATGGATCTTCAAGAGGAAGACGGACGCCGATAGTAGTGTTACTATCTACAAAGCTTGAATTGAGGCAAAATGTTTTCAACAAGTTCAAGGTGTTTACTATGATGAGATTTTCTCACTCGTATCGATGCCTAAAAGTCTGTCCGAATCATGTTAGCAGTTGCCACATTTTATGGAATCTGGCAAATGGATGTCAAAACTGTATTCCTTAATGGATTTCTTAAAGAAGAGCTGTATATGATGCAACCAGAAGGTTATGCCGATCCTAAAGGTGCTAACAAAGCGAGCAAGCTCCAGCGATCCATCTATGGACTGGTGCTAGCATCTCGGAGTTGGAATATATGCTTTGATAAAGTGATCAAAGCATATGGTTTTACACAGACTTGCGATGAAGCCTGTATTTACAAGAAAGTGAGTGGGAGCACTACAACATTTCTGATAAGTATATGTGAATGACATATTGTTGATCAGAAATAATGTAGAATTTTCTGGAAAGCATAAAGGAGTGTTTGAAAAGAGTTTTTCAAAGAAAGACCTCGATGAAGCTGCTTACACATTGAGCATCAAGATCTATAGAGATAGATCAAGACGCTTGATAAGTTTTTTCAATGAGTACATACCTTGACAAGATTTTGAAGTAGTTCAAAATGGAACAGTCAAAGAAGGAGTTCTTGCCTGTGTTGCAAGGTGTGAAGTATGCTATGATGTTTACCAGTCCTATTGTATACCTTAGCATTTTTCTGGCAAGGGAGTATAATAGTGATCTAGGAGAAGATCACCGGACAGCGGTCAAAATTATCCTTAGAGGACTAAGGAAATATTTCTCGGTTATGGAGGTGATAAAAGAGTTCGTCGTAAAGAGTTACGTTGATGAAAGCCTTTTACATCGATCTAGATGACTCTAAGTCTCGATCTGGATACATATTGAAAGTTGGAGCAATTAGCTAGAGTAGCTTCGTGCAGAGCATTGTAGACATAGAAATTTGCGAAATACATACAGATCTGAATGTTGCAGACCCATAGACTAAACTTCTCTTACAAGCAAAACATGATCACTCTTTGGGTATTAATCACATAGCGATGTGAACTAGATTATTGACTCTAGTAAACCCTTTGGGTATTAGTCACATGAAGATGTGAACTAATCACATAAAGATGTGAAGTAGATTATTGACTCTAGTGCAAGTGGGAGATTGAAGGAAATATGCCCTAGAGGCAATAATAAAGTTATTATTTATTACCTTATATCATGATAAATGTTTATTATTCATACTAGAATTGTATTAACCGGAAACTTAGTACATGTGTGAATACATAGACAAACAGAGTGTCACTAGTATGCCTCTACTTGACTAGCTCGTTAATCAAAGATGGTTAAGTTTCCTAGCCATGGACAAGAGTTGTCATTTGATGAATGGGATCACATCATTAGAGAATGATGTGATTGAGTTGACCCATCCGTTAGCTTAGCACGATGATCGTTTAGTTTGTTGCTATTGCTTTCTTCATAACCTATACATGTTCGTATGACTATGAGATTATGCAACTCCCGATTACCGGAGGAACACTTTGTGTGCTACCAAACGTCACAACGTAACAGGGTGATTATAAAGGTGCTCTACAGGTGTCTCCGATGGTACTTGTTGAGTTGGCATAGATCGAGATTAGGATTTGTCACTCCGATTATCGGAGAGGTATCTCTGGGACCTGTCGGTAATCACTACACCATGACACCACAACAGCGACATGCATCTGTTGACATAGCTGTACATTAGCGACACATTATCTATCCGAAAGAACGCCGACACACCAATTGTCGACATTGTTTAGTTGATAGACACTCTATCCGTCGGTAGTTCACAAACATTTCCCTATATAAATTGTGTCGGCATATGTACCTTTTGCGGATAGATTATGTGTCAGCGATGCTCTTCAACGGAAAAAGTGTCGGCGTTTCTCACATCCAGCCCACCAGTTTCCATGCGTGGGCCATGACCCAAGTATTGAGAGGCTACAGCCGAGCGTGCGAGCGGCCCAAATCCCAGATATTTTCCAAGTCACCACGCTCCTCTGAACACAAGCACACTATCTCACCCTGGCCACACACAAACCTAAACCTAAATCGCACACCAGCCGCCGCCACCCTTCCTCTCCGTCGATTCGGTCATGCCGCTGCACGTCCCACCGTCGCCCGCGGGGGCCTGCGCCACCCGAAGCTCCCGTCCAGCTCGCAGTGCAGCCCCACCACCAGCAGCCTGAGGTGAAGCCCCGTCGTCAGCTCATCCGGCGACCGACGCCGCGTCTGCCGATTCGGTCGCGCCGCTGCGCCTCCACCGCCAGCGGCGCCACGCGGCCACCCGAAGCTCTTGCCCAGCCCGCGGTGCATCCCGACGTGTCGCCCTGGCGATGGACGACCCGCCCACCGATTTGCGCTGGTGCTTCTCCGACTGCCACTAGTCCCCCCCAAAGCATCCTTACACCCCGTGCTTCCATCCACAGCCAAGGAGCCACACAAACCCCTGCATCCCGAGGTGCCAGCCAGCTGTCCCTCTTCCACCTCCGGTGATGGCTCCCTATTCCCCCTTGTCCTGCCCTCCTTTAAATCCAACCGTTGCATCCTGTATGTATTCTTTTATGTGATTCCTCATGATTGTGTGATATTTCCCATGAGATCTTCCTGGTTTAGCATTGAACTGAATAATATCATCTCTGCAGCGTCTTCAATTGAATCTATTTACAGAGGGAAAACTCCACAAGAGGCTTCTGAAGCTTGGTCAACACCTACATGAGGTCAGAATAGTAACAGACTAAACTTATTATCATGTTTTCATGGCACAGTCTCTATATTGATAGGAACAGACTTAACTTATTGATTGACCTTGACCTATTTGTGCAGATGGTCATCTTAATTATTCCATCATTACCCTTAGTTTTGAATGAAACATATTGTTTATCGTTAGCTTGTAGTTCTAAAAAAATTTACACTTGAACCTTAGCTCATGTTGCAAATTTAAAATAATTACAGTACAAACATCTGAAACTAAAACAATACATTTTTTGTGTTGTAGCCAAATATATTTTCCTACAACAGTTTGGCTTATCTTTGTTGTTTGCTTATTTTGAATTTCCCTGACATGACCAACCTATAACTCATATGTGCCGCTGGATAAGGCCATGTCTTTCATGGGTGGTGCTTGGCTGATTTGTACATGGATACTATTAAAGAATGGTACAAACATACTCCCTCCGTCCCTAGTGTCAAAAAACATCTTACATTATGGGACGAAAGGAGTATATCGTAGGCGATTGTGATCAACCTCTAATTTTCTACGAAGGAAACCCGTTATACTTATTTAATTCGCCTAGTCATGATGTGGCAACGATTCATGCTCTTCTCTGCCAAGGTGCCCATGGTGTGTCTTATTTGAATTATACTGCATGACATTCATCCTCATCTCCTCCTCCATGTGCGTCACTATCTCCATGCTCCACCCCTTCATGATCTAGCAGGGTCACTGGATCTGTTGCTAATGTGGCTATTGGTGAGCTCCTTTCCTCCAAGCGCGAGGCTGCTGAGGGAGGGGCCAACGTTACCTTCTTTTTTTTGTCCTGCTGCATGTCCATCAACCTGCCCACAGAATCATGACCCGTATAAGCTCCAAACTCTGCCAACTAATTTGCACAACAATGTAATTAATGGTACACCAATTAAATGTTTTTTTGCACTACTTGTATTGATGCTACTTCTCTTTCAGAATTTTAGTGACGTGCTTCTATCTATCTATATATCAACTAATGGATTCAACTCTCATGCCCTAGGATTATGAAAGGTTGATCCAAGCCAGCTTCAGAAGGAGCTCAAGGCATACAGGAAGACCGAGGACGAGGGGATGAACACACTTTTGAACACTACCTCCATTTCTGTGCAGTTTCTCTCAAGGTCAGCTTAACCAATACCATTCTGAAAATCATGCTGCATATATTCGCTTCTCGTCAATTCACAAAAAGAAACAAAACACGAACTTACAGATGCAAGCTGAAATGCTGGTGATCAAGAAGAACAGTCCTGTGAATGGAATCATCAAGCTCATCGAACAGCATCACATCACAAACCATGTCATGGGAACATCTTCCTTCTCACCGTGTGTCCAGATCAAATACAGCTTCATAACAAGGATTCATCTATAAGCATGCACATCAAAATTGCCCGCAGACTTCTATATATATAGGTAAATACTGATTTTTTAGGTAGGAGGTCCTATTCTTTAAGGATCCATTTGATCCACTTGTTCATTGTAAATACTGATTTGTGCACCAAACTTCAGTCATGCCTTGTTCCAACTGAGGCATCCCTGCACTATGCATATACGTGATTTTGTTTTACTGCTAGCAATGTGTCCCATTTATTTTATACTTCTTAGATGTTCGCCTTAAACTGGTGCACATAATTTTCACTAGTCTGGTCAGTATAAACGACATGTTTGACAACTACATTTCATTCTTTTTTGATAGAAGCTGGTATATGCCAAGTTGCCAACCTATTTTACCTTGTTCACTATGTGACTTCTTTTGTATAACCTATCTGTCTGAATACCATTTGCACAAATCTCTCTGCATGAACTTGCTATGCTAGGTTGTCTTAGTACCATGTGTTTCTTAATGACATTTGAAGTGCAGGTTACATCTGATCTCTAATGCATTTGCATTGTAATATTGTAAAGTAATCAATTTTGAAGGTGTTCTTAGTATTGGGCAATTTCTTATAGTTCAATCTTTATTGATGTTACAAATTTAGAATAATTGTAGTATAGACATCTGAAACTAAAAAGACTCATTGGTTATATACAGGCACTAAGATGTGATAAATCATGATGGCACACTATCAACTTATATAAGTTCCTTGAGGGTAAAAGCAAGTAATGAACAAGGTACTAGCTTTCTATCCATTCTTTTCTTTATTCCGGCGTGAACTATGTTGTCCTCCCTGAAATGGTGAAAAATGTCTATATAACCATGTTATGCATGATTTTGCTATGTGTGTAACATTTCAAGGGCAACTTCTTAGCTCAACTGATGGCTGGATGTCCTTTATTACAAGCGTGCATGCTCTAACCATTTGTTCTTTCTTGTCGTGATGGAAGATGTAACACCATTTACTTGCTAGGTCACTTTCTTACATTTTCTAAACAGAATCATTCGAGTTTCAATTCTAAATCAGATTTGCTTACTAATGGATATCAATAATTATGCTAGGTCTGTGAATAGTTTAGTGGCTTGTAGATGAACTGAGCGCCTGTAGTAATTAAATGGACTATAGATGAACTCAGAGCACATAGTAAATGGCTGGCATGATTTTATTATAAATTGTGTGAAGATCATCCTAGCAATTACTCACACTAGACAATGCCTAACTAGAGTGCATCTATTGAACCAAGATGCATGTGCAACCATATGGTCTTCGAAATGGCTTTTTTTACCAAGTGCATTTCCTGCTATCACACATATGACTTCTGGTACATGTACAAGTGCATATCTGATTATTTGATGGTTGAGGACCTTCAAATACAAATCTGTAAAGTTACAATAAGAACCTTATTTGTTATGCCTTGGAACAGATCCGAGTCAATGAGTGCATAATTTTTCTATTAAGGCATGTGATAAACTAGTTGCTAGCCCGACTTTTGTTGGTGCTTTGTTAAGGATATCTTCTGTAACCAAATTATTTGTAGTACATATTCTATTTTTAGATCTTTGGGATCAAAGGCAACTCACAAATTTTAACAAATTCTCATTTCTAATATTGCTCAAACATGTAAGTTCTTTTGCAGCGAAATGGCACATCCAGAAGTTGATACAAGATGTTTTGATGGTCGGTTTTGTTCATAACATGTTCGACACATTTTGTGGATATGGAAGTTGATGTCAGCTTGGTGATCGAAGAGATTTGGTCTCTTCCTTAATATTTTGTAGTAGTCAAGTGATCGAACAATTGGGTCTCTTAGGAGCATAGCCATCATATTTTGTAATAGACCATGTCTTGTATGTCAACTTATTTACTTATTGGTTGTAGTTGACTTGAGTGTAGGAAACTACTGAATCTTCTATATATGCTTGAATGAATGTATTAATCAATGGTATGTTGTGATGAATCGAAGAGTATGTTTTGTTTGTTTATGTATTGCACACTAAACATAAATTGAATATTATGAATGTCATTTCATGTTAAAATATGGTGCATTTGCATTTGTGCTGAAAAGTAGAATGCTGGCAGCAAATGTGTCGGCAAAACTATTGAGCATCGCACTATCTGTCGGTGGAGCACGCTAATAGATGAACTGTCGGCATAGCAATGGGTGTCATAGTATCTGTCGGCATAGCACACTGTCAGATGAACTGTGGGCATAGCACTGTCTGTTGGCGTACAAATGTCTGTCGGCGTAGACCTCACCAAGCCTGTCATAGTATGTGTCGGCAAAGATTTATCTGTCGGGAAAGACCTTTCCCGACAGGACTATAGGCGACAACTCCTTTATGTCGGTAAAAGTCTTTGCCGACACTAAATGTGTCGCCTTAGGTGACATATACCGACACATTGTTTGATGCTGTTTTGAGTGTCGTGGTGTAGTGAATTCACATCACTATAAGCCTTGCAAGCGATGTAACTAATGAGTTAGTTGCCGGATGATGCATTACGGAACAAGTAAAGATACTTGCCGGTAACGAGATTGAACTAGGTATTGAGATACTGACGATCGAATCTCGGGCAAGTAACATACCGATGACAAACGGAGCAACGTATGTTGTTCTGCGGTTCGACCGATAAAGATCTTCGTAGAATATGTAGGAACCAATATGGGCATCCAGGTTCCGCTATTGGTTATTGACCAGAGAAGTGTCTCGGTCATGTCTACATAGTTCTCGAACCCGTAGGGTCTGCACGCTTAACGTTCGTTGACGATATAGTATTTATGAGTTATGTATGTTGGTAACCGAATGTTGTTCGGAGTTCCGGATAAGATCACGGACATGACGAGGAACTCCGGAATGGTCCGGAGATAAAGTTTGATATATGGGATAATAGTGTTTGGTCTTCGGAAGGGTTCCGGAATTCACCGGAAGGGGTTCCAAATGTTTCCCGAAATGTTTGGGTACGAGAACACTTTATTTGGGCCAAAGGGGAAAGCCCACAGGGTTTTTGGAAAGCGCAAAAGGAAGTTTTGCGGAGTCCAAGAGCCAGACGCCAGGGTCCCTGGCATCTGGCCCTCGAGTCCAAGAAGGACTCTTGCCTTTTGGGTGAAACCGACTTTGTGGAGGCTTTTACTCCAAGTTTCGACCCCAAGGCTGAACATATAAATAGAGGGGTAGGGCTATCACCCAAGACACATCAAGAAACACCAAGCCGTGTGCCGGCAACCCTGTCCCCTCTAGTTTGTCCTCCGTAATAGTTTTCGTAGTGCTTAGGCGAAGCCTTGCGGAGATTGTTCTTCACCAACATCGTCACCACGCCGTCGTGCCGACGGAACTCATCTGCTACTTTGCCCCTCTTGCTAGATCAAGAAGGCGAGGACGTCATCGAGTTGAACGTGTACTGAATGTGGAGGTGCCGTACGTTCGGTACTTGGTCGGGACGGATCGTGAAGGTGTATGACTACATCAACCACGTTGATAAACGCTTCCGCTTTCGGTCTAGAGGGTACGTAGACATACTCTCCCCTCTCGTTGCTATGCATCACCATGATCTTGCATGCGCGTAGGAATTTTTTTGAAATTACTACGTTCCCCAACAGGATGATCCATGAAAATATAATTTATCTCAGATGCAAGAAAACATAACCCATTAGGTTGTCTTCCTTGTCCAACATCAACTCTTTAGCATATCATACTTTAATGAGTGCTCACAATCATAAAAGATGTCCAAGATAGTATATTTATATGTGAAAACCTCTCTTTCTTTATTACTTCCTATTAATTGCAACGATGACCAAAACTATGTTTGTCAACTCTCAACAATTTTTATTCATCATACTCTTTATATGTGAAGTCATTACTCTCCATAAGGTCCATATGATCTCTTTATTTATTTTTATTTCTTCTCTTTTATTCTATTCCCTCAAGATCATAGCAAAATAATCAAGCCCTTGACTCAATACTAATCTTTATTATATATAGCTCACGGACTCGATTACATAGAAGGATCATAAAGCAAAACTCAAAACTAGATCATACTAAAACTTTATTCTACTAGATCAAGATATTACGAAAAGGATCGAACTAAGAAAAATGGTAAAGATAAAAGTGTGATGGTGATACGATACCAGGGCACTCCCCCATGCTTGGCAGTTGCCAAGGGGAGTGCCCATACCCATGTGTTTATGTCTCCTTCTTCGGGGGTGGTGATGTGATATTCTTGGCGATGATGCCCCTCAGGATACGATTCTATTCCTCAAGCTTGTTGGCTTGCTGCTTGAGGTCCATTATTTCCTTACGGAGATTGCCCGTGACGGCTAAAGCTCCTTTCACCCAAGGATGTTGCATCGCTGTGGGAGAACAAGTAACACTCTTTTTCGTATTTTCATAAGAAAGAAATCTAACATTGGAAGGGATGACCGAGTTTGGAATAGCTAAGCTCTATAGTCCCCCCATCGTGAATCCAGCTCGGAAACAAGAAGTAACTTCTTCATCCCCCTCCATGGCATCTATCCTTTTCAAGTCAGCCTCAATCTCTTCCTCAGTGATGGCCCAAAGTGGTAAGCATTGCTGTTTGCTCTTGGCACCGGTGTCGGATGAGACAACCGACTCTCCCCGACTGACTCTTGAGAAGACATCTTGCTCTAAATCTGCAACAGAAATAGCTTGAAACAAAAGCAGAGGATGTTTGCGTGATACGGTGGTCAAAATCTTCGGGAGATTATATAATGAATTTTTACCGACCAAAAGAAGTATCGTGCAAGAAAACAGAGTCCGGAGAGCACACGAGGTGCCCACGAGGCAGGGGGCGCGCCCTCCACCTTCATGGATGCCTCGTGTCCTTCCCGGGCTACTTCTTATTTTCCTATTTTCTTAAATATTCCAAAACAAAGAAAAATTGCCATTAGAACTGTTTTGGAGTCGGTTTACTTACCATACCATGTACCTATTCCTTTTCGGAGTCTGAAACGTTCTGGAAAGTGTCCCTTATGTATTCCTCCGGGGTTACGGTTTCAATAACATTAGTTTCAACATTTATGGGATTACCTGAGATATAATGTTTGATTCTTTGACCGTTCACCACCCTCAGATTTGTGCCTTCAAAGTTGTTGATTTTTATGGCACCGGAACGATAGACCTCCTCGATGATGTAAGGACCTTCCCATTTAGAGAGAAGTTTGCCTGCAAAAAATCTTAAACGAGAGTTGTATAATAATACATAATCACCTACATTAAACTCACGCTTTTGTATCCTTTTATCATGCCATCTTTACCTTTTTCTTTAAATAGTTTGGCATTCTCATAAGCCTGGGTTCTCCATTCATCAAGTGAGCTAATGTCAAAAAGCCTCTTCTCACCGGCAAGTTTGAAATCATAATTGAGCTCTTTAATGGCCCAATATGCCTTATGTTCTAGTTCAAGAGGTAAGTGACATGCTTTACCATAAACCATTTTATACGGAGACATACCCATAGGATTTTTATATGCAGTTCTATAGGCCCATAATGCATCATCAAGTTTCTTGGACCAATTCTTTCTAGATCTATTAACAGTCTTTTGCAAAATTAATTTAAGCTCTCTATTGCTCAATTCTACTTGACCACTAGACTGTGGATGATATGGAGATGCAATTCTATGATTAACATCATACTTAGCAAGCATTTCATGAAAAGCACCATGAATAAAATGTGAACCACCATCAGTCATTAAGTATCTAGGAACTCCAAACCTCGGAAAAATAACTTCTTTAAGCATCTTAATAGAGGTGTTATGATCATCACTACTAGTTGGAATAGCTTCTACCCACTTAGTAATGTAATCAATAGCAACTAAAATATTTGTATACCCATTAGAGGAAGGAAACGGTCCCATATAATCAAAGCCCCAAACATCGAATGGTTCAATAACAAGTGAATAATTCATAGGCATTTCTTGACGTCTACTAATATTACCAATTCTTTGACATTCATCACAAGACAAAACAAACTTACAGGCATCCTTGAAGAGAGTAGGCCAATAAAACCGGATTGCAATACCTTATGTGCAGTTCTGTCTCCAGCATGGTGTCCTCCATAAGCTTCAAAGTGACACTTGCGTAGGATCTGTTCCTGTTCATGCTCAGGTACACAACATCTAATAACACCATCTACTCCTTCTTTATAAAGATGCGGGTCATCCCAGAAGTAATGTCTTAAATCATAGAAGAACTTTTTCTTTTGCTGGTATGTGAAACTAGGTGGTATAAACTTAGCAAGAATATAATTAGCATAATCAGCATACCATGGAGCAGTACGAGAAGCATTTATGACAGCTAATTGTTCATCAGGAAAGCTATCATCAATAGGTAGTGGGTCATCAAGAACATTCTCTAACCTAAACAAGTTGTGTGCAACGGGGTTCTCAGCTCCCTTTCTATCAATAATATGCAAATCAAATTCTTGTAGCAAGAGAACCCATCTAATAAGTCTAGGTTTAGCATCTTTCTTTTCCATAAGATATTTAATAGAAGCATGATCAGTGTGAATATTTACCTTGGAATCAACAATATAAGGTCTGAACTTATCACAAACAAATGCAACTGCTAAAAATTCTTTTTCAGTAGTAGCATAATTTCTCTGGGCACTGTCTAGAGTTTTACTAGCATATTGGATAACATTTAATTTCTTATCAACTCTTTGTCCTAGAACATCCGCTACAGCATAATCACTAGCATCACACATAATTTCAAATGGTAAATTCCAATCAAGAGGCTGAACAATAGGTGCAGAAATCAAAGCTTTCTTAAGTATTTCAAATGCTTGTACACAGTCATCATCGAAGACAAAAGGAACATCTTTTTGTATAAGATTAGTTAGAGGCCGAGAAATTTTAGAGAAGTCCTTAACGAACCTCCTATAAAAATCGGCATGACCAAGGAAACTTCTTATACCTTTAATGTCCTTAGGACACGACATCTTTAAATAGCATCAACCTTAGCTTTATCAATTTCAATACCTCTCTTTCAGAAATTTTATGCCCGAAGACAATACCTTCATTAACCATAAAGTGGCACTTCTCCCAATTCAAGACAAGATTAGTTTCCTCACATCTCTGCAAAACTCGATCAAGGTTGCTTAAGCAATCATCAAAATAAGTTCCGTAAACGGAGAAATCATCCATGAAAACCTCAACAATCTTTTCACAAAAGTCAGAGAATATAGCAGTCATACATCTTTGAAAGGTAGCAGGTGCATTACATAAACCAAAAGGCATACATCTATAAGCAAAGGTACCGAAAGGGCAAGTAAAAGTTGTCTTTTCTTGATCCTCTTTTGACACAGGTATTTGAGAGAAACCAAAATAACCATCTAGAAAGCAAAAATGTGTATGCTTGGATAACCTTTCTAGCATTTGATCAATAGAAGGTAAAGGGTAATGATCCTTTTTAGTGGCTTTATTTAGTTTACGTAAATCAATTACCATTCTATAACCTGTAACAATTCTTTGTGGGATCAATTCATCTTTATCATTAGGAACAATAGTAATACCTCCCTTCTTAGGGACACAATGGACAGGACTTACCCACTGACTATCAGCAACGGGATAAATTATACCCGCCTCTAGAAGCTTTAGTATTTCTTTTCTTACCACTTCTTTCATCTTAGGGATTAACCGTCGTTGGTGATCAACAACCGGTTTAGCATCTTTCTCCAGTTTTATTTTGTGCTGGCATAGAGTGGGACTAATGCCCTTAAGATCATCAAGAGTATATCCAATAGCAGCACGGTGCTTCTTTAGAGTTTTCAATAATTTCTTTTCTTCATGCTTTGAAAGGTTAGCACTAATAATAATAGGATATATCTCTTTCTCATCAAGATAAGCATATTTAAGAGTATCAGGTAAAGGCTTAATCTCAAACACGTGATCACCCTTAGGTGGAGGAGGATCCCCTAAGATTTCAACAGGCAAGTTGTGCTTCAAAATAGGTCCCTTTTAAAGAATACTTCATCTATTTCCCTTCTTTCATTCATAAACATACCATTTTCATGGTCTAGCAAATATTGTTCTAAAGGATCACTAGGAGGCACGGCAATAGAAGCAAGACCAATAATTTCATCTTCACTAGGCAATTCTTTATCATGGGGTTGTCTACGAAATTTAGCAAAATTAAATTCATGGGACATATCCCCTAAACCAACAGAAACAATATCTTTATTGCTATCTATCTTAGCATTAACAATATTCAAGAAGGGTCTACCAAATATAATAGGACAAAAGTTATCTTGTGGGGAACCAAGAACAAGAAAATCAGTAGGGTATTTAACTTTCCCACACAAGACTTCAACATCTCTAACAATCCCAACTGGTGAAATAGTATCTCTATTGGAAAGCTTAATTGTAACATCAATCTCTTCTATCTCAGCAGGTGCAATATCATGCATAATTTCTTTGTATAAGGAATGGGGTATTGCACTTGCACTAGCACCCATATCACATAAGCCATGATAGCAATGATCTCCTATTTTAACAGAAATAACAGGCATGCCTACAACAGGTCTATGTTTATTTTTAGTATTAGGTCTAGCAATTCTAGCAGCTTCATCACAGGTGTCGGTGTCAAAACCGGCGATCTCGGGTAGGGGGTCCCGAACTGTGCGTCTAAGGCGGATGGTAAGAGGCAGGGGACGATGTTTTACCTAGGTTCGGGCCCTTCTTGATGGAGGTAAAACCCTACGTCCTGCTTGATTTATTCTTGATGATATGAGTATTACAAGAGTTGATCTACCACGAGATCGGAGAGGCTAAACCCTAGAAGCTAGCCTATGGTATGATTGTATGTTGTTCCTACGACTATGGAAAACCCTCCGGTTTATATAGACACCGGAGGGGGCTAGGGTTACACAAGGTCGGTTACAAAGGAGGAGATATCCATATCCGTATTGCCTAGCTTGCCTTCCACGCCAAGTAGAGTCCTATCCGGACACGAGACGAAGTCTTCAATCTTGTATCTTCATAGTCTCACATACAGTCCGGCCAAAGGATATAGTCCGGCTGTCCGGAGACCCCCTAATCCAGGACTCCCTCAGTAGCCCCTGAACCAGGCTTCAATGACGATGAGTCCGGCTCGCAGTGTTGTCTTCGGCATTGCAAGGCGGGTTCCTCCTCCGAATACACCACAGAAGAGTTTGAATACGAGGATAGTGTCCGACCCTAAAAAATAAGTTCCACATACGACGGTAGAGAGAATAATATTTCCACAAATCTAATCGTCTGACACGTTTCGGTAGCATGACATCACGCCATGGCCCGGTAATTATTCAAACCGTTTTTCCTTAACCAGTCCCACACATAACGCGAGGCGGTTTATTGACACGTCTTGTCAAAGCAGAGATCATGTTCCCCTTATTACGGGATTCTCATCAATACGGACGTGGGTAACCCGACCGCGTCTAGGACTCCTAGATTTTAGGCAAGTACCAAACGGCCACGAGGAGGACGCTTGATATTCACCCTCTTTATAACGGGACAAGGCTTTTACTTTCTTCCTCTCGTGCTCAATCGAATCCTTCCCCCGCCTCGAGTTCTAACACCCAAAGCCCAGGTCAGGTGCTTCGGACCTTCAATCATGTCCGGATCCAGCCTCCAGGGCCGGTGGATGCCCTCCTCCGTCACGGAAGAGGATATCAAGAAGTGGAGGGGGCCAAGATACCTGACCGCCGAAGTTTCGCATCGGCTGCCTGCCCGAGGGCAGGTCGTCCCTACTCCTGAACCCAATGAAGACGTCGTGTTCATCTCCCACTTCCTCCGAGGACTAGGCCTCACTCTGGATCAATTCGTTAGGGGTTTGATGTTCTATTACAGGCTAGATTTCCATGATCTAGCCCCGGATTCCTTTCTCCACATCTCGACATTTATTGTCGTATGTGAGGCCTTCCTCCGCATTACCCCTCACTTCATCCTGTGGCTCAAGTCCTTTGATGTGAAGCCGAAGACGGTCGAGGGGCAGCATGCAGCGTGCGGAGGTGCATTAATAAGCAAGATCGCTGGAGCTCCATGGCCAAAGGGTTCCTTTCCAGAGGTGTCCGGATTATGGCAACGGGAGTGGTTCTACGTCCCCGCTCCCAGAAGTGCCAAGTCGGTAGCTTCTCCTGCCTTTCGCTCGGGCCCTCCACCACAACTGATGTCATGGATCAGCAGGGGGCTGAGCTGGGGTCCAGCCAAGGATGTGCCCATACTGCAGAGCCGCATCCGAGATCTCTTCGAGGGAGATTTTAGTTTGGTTATGGTAGTGCAAGTCACGCTGGTTCGTCGAGTCTAGCCTTGCAAACGACGGCCCCTCCATATGTGGGAATTCAACCCGGAAGGGCCGCGCACTATCCAGAACTTCCTCGGCCTGACGCACGAGGAGTTGTACAAATCGTTCTTCGGACGCCAAGCAGAGTGTCCGGACACTACCGAGGACGTGGGCCTAAGCAGCAATCGCACCGCGGCCCAAGTAAGTAATCCCACGGCCGAACACACCGTCTTTTTATTTATCATGACATAATTCTGAAGAGTCGCTCTTTGACCAGGACTGGATAGTAAAGGCGAAGATGATCCGGTGTTCGGCCCCCCTTCCTGAAGGCTTGGACAATCTGGTGCTGGAAAAGATGCTCGAGCCAGCACCCTGCCCGGTGCCCTCAAAGGAAGATGAAGGGGGGAATAAAGAGGGTGAAAGCAGGCCTCCACTGCTACCTATTCCAACCGAGGGAATGAGCACCTCCATGAGGGAGGATAACCAAGGGGAAGAATCTGACGTTCCCTCGCCCCGGGGGAGGAAGAGGACCACCTCTGAAGATCCAGAAACCAAAGTTCCCAAACGGGAGAAGAAAACTTCACCAGAGGGTCCTGCCTCAGAGGGTGCTCTTGCCGCACAAAGTCCGCGCGGGGATCAGCCCTCTAACGAGCTGTAAGTAATCAAAAAGTACTTAGTAGTGAAGATATACTACCTTACCTTTGAGGAAAATGATCGAAGCATTTATCTTGTAGTTCGGATCTTAGCCCTTCTCAGCAGAGCTCGTCTTCGGGGGATCTTCTTCCGGAGATGATGGAGAGTGAAATGCCTCCCCCGGATTCCCTGGCTCAAGAAGCGGGCGACCTTGAAGTGTCGTCGCGGAGGGTCACTCCGGATCCGGTGAGGCCAGAAGATAATCCTATGGTCGCCCGAAGTCCCCAGTATCTGGCTCTTGAAGAGAGCATACAAAAGAATCCGGCACCGTCTGGTATGCGGTCGGACGCACTGAGGGATCTGCTAGAGCGAGCCACTATCTCAGAAGAGCACCGTACATTGATGGGTACGGTGATTGAAAGGATTTCGTCCGCCGAAAGCGGGTTGCATGAAGCCTTTATGAGTCTACTGGGCTTTGAGGTACGTGAAATGATATACATTTGTGATAGTACCGCACATTTTTAGGTGTGCCCTGTGTAGATAGTAGCCCCTGAGACTCTGGTTGTCATCGAGAACGGCGGCGACAGAGGATCATAGTCCCAGGTAATAACCAGACCGCCTTTATGTGCAGGTGTCTGAAGCTCCGGTGGCTAGCCGGACTGATGGGGTTGCCGAACTAAAGCGGCGACTGGATGCGGCGGATGCCGATATCGAGCTTGTTAACAAGCGGCTTGACGAGGCACAGGGTAGGTGATGTTTATAGTGAATGTCACATAGTAAGAGCAGCGTGATGCCAGTATCTTTAATATGTTGTGACTGCAGATGGAGCTGCCACCGTGGAGGCCCTCGGGCGGAGCTTGCCCGAGCCAAGGAGCAAGCAAGGAGTAGTAATGCGGCCGCTTTGAAGGCGGCCGAAGAGTTGAGAGCCGAGAAGGCCGCGCATAGCGAGAGCAAAGAGAAAATGGCCAAAATGGCTGTGAAGTTAAAAGACACTGCCGACCGCTGCCAGTTTCTTGAAGAAGAAAACCGGGCGAAGGCTACGGACCTCGAAAAGGCCACAATGGCGACCAAAGACACCCGCTCTGCAATGAGAGCAAGAAGGAGGAACTGCGTGAAGCCGGGGACATTGTGGCTGGGAAGCCCTTTATGCTGCGGAGGAAGTTCGGAGATCCGCGGTATGCCCCTCTGGATCGGCTGTGGAGTTCGGCCGACGCATATCTGGACTTGGCGGCGAGCGCTGTCGATGCGGCCGAATACTTCCGAGATCAAACAGATCGTGAAGTGGACAAGCTGTTCTGGTCGCAATTTAACGTTCCAGAGCGTCCGCTTCCATTGACTGATCAGCTTGCCGAATGGGCCGAACTCAATAGATTGTCCGGACTCGCCATGAGGTCTGTCGTGGATCATCTGTGGCCGGAAAGGCCAAAGCCGAACAACTATTTTAGCTTGGTGCAGCAGTTCCTTGGTGCGGTGCCACGCATTAATGCGATGAAGAGGTCGGCGTGCATAGAAGGCTCGCGGATGGCCCTTGCCCGTGTCAAAACATACTGGGCGGAGATGG
Organism: Triticum urartu; assembly: GCF_003073215.2. Lineage (NCBI taxonomy): Eukaryota > Viridiplantae > Streptophyta > Magnoliopsida > Poales > Poaceae > Triticum > Triticum urartu. The sequence continues at coordinate 596,148,503 of NC_053028.1, read as the reverse complement.
ATGCCACCACTGTCGCGGCGCAGGGTTCGGCCATAGGCCGAGTGGCTGCCGAGCACTATTTTGAAGAAGTTCTTGAGGGCGCTCGTTCGATAGAGGCCCAGTGCTCGAAGAATGTTATGTTTGAGTGACATGTATTCCCATTGTAAAAACAACGTTTTATTGAATTTATCAAGGCTGTATTTATACTTTTGCCCGAAAGTATTGTGATGCCTCCTGTGCGGCCGTTTATGTATACATGTATATAACCTGAAAGATTGCAGTCGTCGGCTTCAGCCCCCACGCATATAATGCGGGGGTGTTCGCAGAAGACGCATATTCACACTTAATCCAACGTCTTGGTCCTATTAAGGAGGTGATAGCGCAGCGAACTAGGCAACCGGACTATAATGCTTTAACACTTTCACTTAGCCATAGGAGTTTGACAGTGGGGCTACTATATAGCCCCTGGTGGCTCCGCACTCATCCGGATTCGGGGTGCGTACATGCCTGGCCGAGAAACGGCCCTTCGTTAATGCGGAGGAATCCCGAAGATTCCAATAGGTCATCGAGTGGTTGACCAGTCTCACGCTATATCATGACAGTCAGTTTTCGGCTTTCTCTACTGAGGTGCTCGTCCGGATGAACCAGGGCACAATCGCAGTAGTTCTCCTGGTGCCGCCTTAGCCGATAGAGCGGAACGTAAGGCAGCAAAACACAGGAGCCGGGCAAACCCAACATTTGACCAAAGACATGATTCGGAGCTGATGCATATAAGGCCAAACTCGCGACGCCGAACACTCCCTAAGGTATTCGGTCTTTATGGTGTAAACCGGGCCTAAACAGTGCCCTTTGTAATAAGCCCCTGGTGTCCAGGTACATGCATTATTCTGACGTGGCCACATGCCAAGACGTCAGCATCCTTCTCAATTGTACTGAGAATTCAGGGATGTGTATCAACAAGAGACAGTAAAAAAGGTTTACGCAGGGTCTTAATCTAAAAAGAATCCTTGGAACGGGTCCCTGCTGCACGTCTGCGCCTGTGTCTCCGTTGTGCTGTATCCTGGACGGGTGTAGCACGATGGTCATCTGTAAAAGAGAGGAACTTAGTTGAAAAGTTGTCGCGCAAAAAGGTAGGTTATACTAAAGAAACCATGTACAATGTTCAAGATGAGTAAAGTTGAGCCTAATTGCCACTTGTTTGCGCGTTGAGCCCCTTGTATTGTAATAGGGGTATGGCCATCAAACCTGTATAATTACATATAGCTGCGCCGGACTCGTCTAACCGCGTCCGTGGTCTTAACGACCTGTCGAATGCTTGAGTTGGTGAGGCCGTTTAGTGTGCGGCTGCCAAGGCCAACTAAAGCATTTAACAGGTCGTCAAGACCACGGACACGGTTAGACGAGTCCGGCGCAGCTATATGTAATTCATACCGGTCACACCCCTATTACAATTACAAGGGGCTCAACGCGCGCAGACAAGTGGCAATTTTTACTCATCTTGAATTATACATAATTTCTTTAAAAACTATCTCTCTGCACGACAACTTTTTCACCTAAAATCCTCTCTTTTACAGATGACCATCGCGCTACACCTGTCCAGGATACGACACAACAGAGACACAGGCGCAGACGTGCAGCAGGGACCCGTTGCAAGGATTCTTTTTAGATTAAGACCCTGCGTAAACCTTTTTTACTGTCTCTTGTTGATACACATCCACCGAATTCTCAGCACAATTGAGAAGGATGCTGACGTCTTGGCATGTGGCCACGTCAGAATAATGCACGTACCTGGACACAAGGGGCTTCTTACAAAGGGCACTATTTAGGCCCGGTTTATACCATAAAGACCGAATACCTTAGGGAGTGTTCGGCGTCGCGAGTTTGGCCTTATATGCATCAGCTCCGAATCATTATCTTTGGTCAAATGTTGGGTTTGCCCGGCTCCTGTGTTTTGGTGCCTTACGTTCCGCTATCGGCTAAGGTAGCACCAGGAGAACTACTGCGATTGTGCCCTGGTTCATCCGGACGAGCACCTCAGTAGAGAAAGCCGAAAACTGACTGTCATGATATAGCGTGAGACTGGTCAACCACTCGATGACCTATCAAAATGTTAGAATTCCTCCGCCTTAACGAAGGGTCATTTTCCGGCCAGGCATGTATGCACCCCGAGATCGGGAGAGTGCGGAGCCACTAGGGGCTATCTAGTAGCCCCACTGTCAAACTCCTATGGCTAAGTGAAAGTGTTAAAGCATTATAGTCCGGTTGCCTCGTTCGCTACGCTATCACCTCCTTAATAGGACCAAGACGTTGGGTTAAGTGTGAACACGCATTTTTCGCGAGCACCTCCGCATTATATGCGTGGGGGTTGAAGCCAACGGCTGCAATCTTTCAGGTTATACACATGTATACATAAACGGCCGCACAGGAGGCATCATACTACTTTCAGGCAAAAGTATAGAGATAGCCTTATAAAATTTCATAAAAGCATTGTGCTTACAATGAGAATACATATCACTCAAACATAATATTCTTCGAGCACTGGGCCTCTATCAAATGAGCACCCTCGAGAACCTCCTCGAAATAGTGCTCGGCAGCCACTCGGCCTATGGCCGAACCCTGCGCCACAACAGTGGTAGCGTCCATCTCCGCCCAGTATGCTTTAACACGGGCAAGGGCCATCCGCGAGCCTTCTATGCACGCCGACCTCTTCATCGCATTAATGCACGGCACCGCACAAAGGAACTGTTGCTCTAAGCTGAAATAGCTGTTCGGCTTTGGCTTTTCCGGCCATAGCTGATCCACAACAGACCTCATGGCGAGTCCGGACAACCTATTCAGTTCGGCCAATTCGGCTAGCTGGTCAGTCAATGAAAGCGGATGCTCTGGAACGTTGAATTGCGACCAGAACAACTTGTCCACTTCACGATCTGTTTGACCTTGGAAGTACTTGGCCGCATTGGCAGCGCTCGCCGCCAAATCCATATACGCATCTGCCGAACTCCACAGCCGATCCAGAGGGGCATACCGTGGCTCTTCGAACTTCCTCCATAACATGAAGGGCTTCCCAGCCGCAATATCCCCGGCTTCCCGCAACTCCTCCTTCGCTCTCATAGCAGAACGGGTGTCTTTGTCCGCCATCGTGGCCTTCTCAAGGTCCGTTGCCTTCGCTCGGTTTTCTTTTTCAAGGACCCGCAACGGTCGGCAGTGTCTTTTAATTCTACGGCCATCTTGGCCATCTTCTCTTGGCTCTCGCAATGTGCGGCCTTCTCGGCTTTCAACTCTTCGGCCGCCTTCAAAGCAGCCGCATTACTAATCCTCGCTTGTTCCTTGGCTCGGGCAAGTTCTCCCGCAAGGCTTCCACGGTGGCAGCTCCATCTGCAGTCACAACATATTAAAGATACTGGCATCATGCTGCTCTTACTATGTGGCATTCACCAGATAATAACACTTACCCTGTGCCTCGTCAAGCCTCTTGTTAACAAGCTCGATGTCGGCGTCTGCCGCATCCAGTTGCCGTTTTAATTTGGCAAACTCACTAGTCCGGCTACACCGGAGCTTCCACCACCTGCACATAGGAGGCAGTCTATTGCCTGGGACTATGATCCTCTGTTCGCCGCCGTTCTCGACGACAACCAGAGTCTCAGGGGCTACTATCTACACAGGGCACACCTAACATGTGCGGTACTATCACATATTATCTCACGTACCTCAAAGCCTGTCAGTAGACTCATAAAGGCTTCATGTAATCCGCTTTCGGCGGACGAAATTCTCTCCATCACCGTACCCATCAGCGTACGGTGTTCTTCTGAGATGGCCGCTCGCCCCACCAGCTCCCTCAGAACGTCCGACCGCATACCAGACGGTGCCGGACTCTTTTGTTTGCTCTCTTCGGGAGCCGGACGCTGGGGACTTCGGGGGTCTATGGGATTATCTTCTGGCCTCACCGGATCCGGAGAGGCCCTCCGTGACGACACTTCGGGGTCGCCCGCTTCTTGAGCGGAGGAGTCCGGGGGAGGCGTTTCGCTCTCCATCTCTGGAAGAAGATCCCCCGAAGACGAGCTCAGCTGAGAGGGGCTAAGGCCCGAACTGCAAGATATATGCGGTGGTTATTTTCTCAGAAAAAAGATAGCACCTCTACTATTAAAGTATTTTGGATCACTTACGACTCGTTGGAGGGCTGATCCCCCCGCGGACTTTGTGCGGCAAAGCACCCCCCGAGGCAGGACCCTCTGTGGGAGACTTCTTCTCCCGTTTGGAGGCTTCGGCTTCCGGATCCTCGGAAGCAGTCCTTTTCCTCCCCCGGTTATCCTCCTTCATGGAGACGCTCATTCCCTCGGTTGGAACTGCAGCGATGGGGGCCCGCGTCCGCCCGTATTATCCCCCTGTATCTTCCTTCGAGGGCTCCGGGCAAGGTGCGACCTCGAGCATCTTTTCCAATACCGGATTTTCCAAACCCTCAGGGAGGGGGGCCAAACACCGAATCATCTTCGCCTTTGTTAGCCAGTCCTGGTCAAAAAGCGAACTCTCAGAAATAACTTCAAAAAGACAGTGTGTTCGGCCATAGGATTTCTTACTTGTTCGGCGGCGCGGTTACTGCTCAGGCCCACGTCCTCGGTAGTATCCGGACACTCTATTTGAGGTCCAAAGAATGACTTGTACATCTCCTCGTGCGTCAGCCGAGGAAACTTTGAAAATGGCACGTGGTCCTTCTGGGTTGAACTCCCACAAGCGAAGGGGCCGGCGTTTGCAAGGCTGGACTTGACGAACCAGCATAACTTGTATTACCACAACCAAATTAAAATCTCCCTCGAAGAGATCTCAATGCGGCTTTGCAGTATAGGCACGTCCTTGGCTGGACCCCAGCTCAACCCTGCTAATCCATGACATCAGTTGTGGTGGGGGGCGAGCGAAAGGGGCGCACTACCCACTCCCTGCCATAATTCGGACACCTCTGGAAAGGAACCTTTCGACCATGGAGCTCCTGCCATCTTGCCTATTGATGCACCTCCGCACGCTGATGTTGCCCCTCGATCATCTTCGGCTTCACTTCAAAGGTCTTGAGCCACAGCGAAGTGAGGGGTAATGTGGAGGAAGGCCTCACACACGACAATAAATGTCGAGATGTGGAGAAAGGAGTCCGGAGCTAGATCGTGGAAATCTAGCCCGTAATCAATAGAACATCAAACCCCAGACGAAGGGATCCAGAGTGAGGCCTAGGCCTCGGAGGAAGTGGGAGACGAACACGACGTTCTCGTTGGGTTCGGGAGTAGGGACGACCTGCCCCGAGCAGGCAGCCGATGCGAAACCTCGGCGGTCAGGTATCTGGCCTCCCTCAACTTCTTAATGTCCTCTTCCGTAACGGAGGAGGGCATCCATCGGCCTTGAAGGCTGGATCCGGACATGATTGAAGATCCGGAGCACCTAACCTGGGCTTTGGGTGTTAGAACTCGAGGCGGGGGAAGGGTTCGATTGAGCACGAGAGGGAAAAAGCGAAAACCTTGTCCCTTTATAAAGAGGGTGAATATCAAGCGTCCTCTCCGTAGCCGTTTACTTGCCTATAATCTAGGAGTCCTAGACACGGTTGGGTTACCCATGACCGCATTAATGAGAATCCCGTAATTGGGGGAACACGATCTCTGCTTTGACAAGACGTGTCAAGAAACTGCCTCGCGTTATGTGTGGAGCTGGTTGAAGAAAAATGGTTCGAATAATCACCAGGGCCATGACATAACGTCATGCTACCAAAACAAGTCAGCAAATTGGATTTGCGAAAATATTATTCCTCTACGGCGTATGTGGAACTTATTTTGCAGGGTCGGACACTATCCTCGTATTCAAATTCTTCTGTGATGTATTCGGAGAAGGAACCCGCCTTGCAATGCCGAAGACAATACTCGCGACTCATCGTCATTGAAGCCTGGTTCAGGGGCTACTGAGGGAGTCCTGGATTAGGGGGTCTCCGGACAGCCGGACTATCTCCATTGGCCGGACTGTTAGACTATGAAGATACAAGATTGAAGACTTCGTCTCGTGTCCGGATGGGACTCTACTTGGCGTGGAAGGCAAGCTAGGCAATACGGATATGGATATCTCCTCCTTTGTAACCGACCTCTGTGTAACCCTAACCCTCTCCGGTGTCTATATAAACCGGAAGGTTTAGTCCGTAGGACAACAACAATCAACAATCACCATAGGCTAGCTTCTAGGGTTTAGCCTCTCGATCTTGTGGTAGATCTACTCTTGTACTACCCATATCATCAATATTAATCAAGCAGGACGTAGGGTTTTACCTCCATCAAGAGGGCCCGAACCTGGGTAAAACATCGTGTCCCTGCCTCCTGTTACCATCCGGCCTAGACGCACAGTTCGGGACCCCCTACCCAAGATCCGCCGGTTTTGACACCGACACTCGTTACAAATTATCTTATCACAAAACTATTTGTTACCACTTATTTCAGTACTTGCAGAGAATACCTTGCTGGAAACCGCTTATCATTTCCTTCTGCTCCTTGTTGGGTTCGACACTCTTACTTATCGAAAGGACTACGATAGATCCCCTATACTTGTGGGTCATCATCTATGTATTCACACGTGTACTAAGTTTCCGATTAATACAATTCTAGCATGAATAATAAACATTTATCATGATATAAGGAAATATAAATAACAACTTTATTATTGCCTCTAGGGCATATTTCCTTCATAATTAACACTGAATAATGCCCCACAAGTTGGATATAATTTCATTGCATGACTATTGACTTTCGTGCTTGCATAGAGAATCACAAACCTTAACACCAATATTCTTACTAAAGCATAATTACTCATCAAGATGACTCACATATCACATCATAATATCTCAAAACTATTACTAAGAATCAAGTTTATTTTTTCCAATGATGTTCATGAAAGTTCTTATTATATCCTTCTTGGATATCTATCACTTTGGGACTAATTTTCATGTGTTGCTTTTGATAAGCTCAAAAAATATAAGTGAAGATCATGAGCATAATATTTCTTTCTCTCAAATTAATTTAAGTGAAGCAAGAGAGAATTTCTTCAAAAATACTAAAGCACACCGTGCTCAAAAAGATATAAGTGAAGCAATAGAGCAAATCCATACTCATAAAAATTTTAAGTGAAGCATAGAGAGCAATTCTAACAAGTCATGGCATAATTTTGGCTCTCTCAAATAGGTGTGTCCAAAAAGGAATCAAGACTTCAAACACAAAATAAAACAAGCAAAGACTCATATCATACAAGACGCTCCAAGCAAAACACATAGTATGTGACGAATAAAAATATAGCTTCGAGTAAAATACCGATGGTTGTTAGAAGAAAGAGGGGATGCCACTCGGGGCATCCACAAGCTTAGTTGCTTGCTCTCTTTGGATAATATCTTGGGATGCCGGGGAATCCCCAAGCTTAGGCTCTTCTTACTCCTTATTCCTTCATCCATCGTAAGATAACCCAAAACTTGAAAACTTCAATCACACAAAACTCAGCAAACCAATTCATATTTTGTTCTTGCATTATATATACCATATTCCTTTTTCTATGGCAAAAACTCATCAAAGAAAACCATAGAATCATCAAAACAAGCACACAACGCAAAGAAAACATAATCTATCAAAAACAGAACAGTCTGTAGCAATCTGGATATTTCGAATACTTCTGTAATACCCAAAACTCTGAATAATTAGGACGACCCGGGCAATTTGTATATTAATCTTCTGTAAAAAGAATTGGTATTTTATCGCTCTCTGGTTAGAACTGAGAATTGTTTTTGTGAGCACAAAAGTTTCTGTTTTTCAGCAAGATCAAACAACTATCATCCAAGAAGATCCTAAAGGCTTTACTTGGCACAGACACTAATTAAAACATAAAAACACAATCATAACAATAGCGTAATTGTTCTATCACTCAAGAACAGAAAGCAAAAAGCAAAAATAAATTTTATTTATTGGGTTGCCTCCCGACAAGCGCTATAGTTTTACGCCCTTAGCTAGGCATAAAGCAAGGATCTAAGTTTTGTCATCTTTGTTCTTAATTCCCTTGGAGGTGTTTTCATCATGGGGTTTTGTGAAAACAACATAAAACATATTATCCATAGAAACTCTAGCAATATTAAGTTGCCCATTATCATAACCGCGTTGATTTCCGGCAACAATCCAAGAGTAATATTGATTAACATTATTAAAAACTTGTTGAATTACATCTAGAATGGGGACTTCCTTTTCAAGATTCTCATCAAAGATTTTATTATCCCCAAGAAAATGTCTTAACGGGTAATCACTATTGTAAAGAATTTCATCTGTTACTCACTTTTCACGATTCATACCGTAAAAATCAAAGATTTCCCTAGCTTCCCGTATGATATAGCCAAACTCATTCATAAGAATGAGAGTGGCCAACTTTTTAGCCTTAGGATTCTTTATAACGGGGAGATAAAAAAACAATCTTTGCAAAGTAGGATGGGTACGGATAAATTTACTTTCAAGTTTCGGAACTAGTGCTGAAATAGCATCCACATAACATCTAGTAGTTCTAAGTATAGGAGCATCATCAAGACTTAGATTTCCCACACAATTGAAAAATTCTTAGATATGTTCCTTTCCCATTGTCGTGGTTCAAAGTCTGATAGTAGAATGGGGGGTAGGAATGTAGAGGCAAGATCTTAGATATGGAGGAGTTGTACTCGGGAGTTTTACGAGTTCAGGCCCTTCTCGGAGGAAGTAACAGCCCTACCTCTCGAAGCCTGGAGGCGGTCGACTGGATTATATGCGTGTGTGTTATAGAAAGTGCGAACCCTTGTCCCTGAGGAGGGGGTGGCTTATATAGAGTTCGCCAGACCCCTCCTGCCCTCAGTTACAAAGGGGTTTAAGGTACATAAAGATGGAGACATTACTGGTAACGCCTGCAATAAAGATACATAATGACCATTAAAGCTATGACTTAATTCCCGACCGTTGCAGAGTGGAGAGGCTCTAGATCTTCTGGTAGTCGAGTGATTATCTATACGGTCGAGTGTCTTCAGGATTGTCGAGTGGAACATAACTTCATGGTCGAGTGGATGATGATTTTTCTTCGAATGCTCCTGGTACCTTTAGGGATGTCCTTGGGGAGGGTATCTTGAACAGATCCATGACCCTACCGCAGGTACATAGCTTCGTCATTAGCCCCCGAATGGATCAGGGTTTGAGTGAGGAAGGAGTTGAGAACACTTCCGACTCAATTTTCATGATATGAGTATATCTTGCTCTAGATCAATGAACTGAGGAGATGACACTAACTTCTTTTTCAGTCGCCTTGGTCCATTCTTAGTTTTTGTCGAGTGAACTTTTACGGAAGAGTTCCGAATGATGATGCGGAGGATGTCTTCTGTCTGACAAGTTGTTCTGCTGTCCGCGGATTTCACGGGATTCGAATTTTGGGAAGCGCGTCGGACGGGCGAGGCTATGGTAATCGGGATGGATTAGGCAGGTCGTCTCGATTCCCGCGCCACCTTTTTCGCCATGTATCGCGCGCGCGACTGTTGCGGGATTTGATAAGATTGTCCGGGCCTACAAGTCAGTCACTCAGAAGTGACCTTATAAAAGGCACCGGACCGGGCTTTTGAATAGTGCACCCTCATTCTCTTTCTTCTTCCTCAGATTTCTCCACTGCGCCCGCTTACGCTCTCGGCGTCGTAGCCTCGCTCGGACTCGATCCGCCGCCATGGGAAAGGAGAAGACGGTGGTGTTGGAGCACGCGAAGAAGGCGACCGCGAAGGCGAAAGGAAAGAGGACCAGCCGGGGCGGATCCTCGTCAAGGTCCGGCCTGCCGCCTAGCTTGCCTTCCACGCCAAGTAGAGTCCCATCCGGACACGAGATGAAGTCTTCAATGTTGTATCTTCATAGTCTAACAGTCCGGCCAATGGAGATAGTCCGGCTGTCCGGAGACCCCCTAATCCAGGACTCCCATAGTCAGCGTCAGTCTTCTTCTTAAAGATCCATTTATTCTCAATTTCTTGCCGATCAACGGGCAAGTCAACCAAAGTCCACACTTTGTTCTCATACATAGATCCCATCTCAGATTTCATGGCTTCAAGCCATTTTGCGGAATCTGGGCTCACCATCGCTTCTTCATAGTTCGTAGGTTCATCATGATCTAGTAGCATGACTTCCAGAACAGGATTACCGTACCACTCTGGTGCGGATCTTACTCTGGTTGATCTACGAGGATCAGCAACAACTTGATCTGAAGTTCCATGATCATCATCATTAACTTCCTTACTAATTGGTGTAGGTGTTACAGAAACCGATTTCTGTGATGTACTACTTTCCAATAAGGGAGCAGGTACAGTTACCTCATCAAGTTCTACTTTCCTCCCACTCACTTCTTTCGAGAGAAACTCCTTCTCTAGAAAGGATCCATTCTTAGCAACGAATGTCTTGCCTTCAGATCTGTGATAGAAGGTGTACCCAACAGTCTCCTTTGGGTATCCTATGAAGACACATTTCTCCGATTTGGGTTCGAGCTTATCAGGTTGAAGCTTTTTCACATAAGCATCGCAGCCCCAAACTTTTAGAAACGACAACTTTAGTTTCTTGCCAAACCACAGTTCGTAAGGCGTCATTTTAACGGATTTCGATGGTGCCCTATTTAACGTGAATGCGGCCGTCTCTAAAGCATAACCCCAAAACGACAGCGGTAAATCTGTAAGAGACATCATAGATCACACCATATCTAGTAAAGTACGATTACGACGTTCGGACACACCATTACGCTGTGGTGTTTCGGGTGGCGTGAGTTGCGAAACTATTCCGCATTGTTTCAAATGTAGACCAAACTCGTAACTCAAATATTCTCCTCCACGATCATATCGTAGAAACTTTATTTTGTTGTTACGATGATTTTCAACTTCACTCTGAAATTCTTTGAACTTTTCAAATGTTTCAGACTTATGCTTCATCAAGTAGATATACCCATATCTGCTTAAATCATCTGTGAAGGTGAGAAGATAACGATATCCGCCACGAGCCTCAACATTCATCGGACCACATACATCTGTATGTATGATTTCCAACAAATCTGTTGCTCTCTCCATAGTTCCGGAGAACTGCGTTTTAGTCATCTTGCCCATGAGGCACGATTCACAAGTACCAAGTGATTCATAATCAAGTGGTTCCAAAAGTCCATCAGTATGGAGTTTCTTCATGCGCTTTATACCGATATGACCTAAACGGCAGTGCCACAAATAAGTTGCACTATCATTATCAACTCTGCATCTTTTTGCTTCAACATTATGAATATGTGTATCACTACTATCGAGATTCATCAAAAATAGACCACTCTTTAAGGGTGCATGACCATAAAAGATATTACTCATATAATTAGAACAACCATTATTCTCTGATTTAAATGAATAACCGTTTCGCATCAAACAAGATCCAGCAGATATAATGTTCATGCTCAACGCTGGCACCAAATAATTATTTTAGGTCTAATACTAATCGAGGTAGATGTAGAGGTAGCATGCCGACCGCGATCACATCGACTTTGGAACCATTTCCCACGCGCATCGTCACCTCGTCTTCGCCAGTGTTCGCTTAATCCGTAGTCCCTGTTTCGAGTTGCAAATATTAGCAACAGAACCAGTATCAAATACCCAGGTGCTACTGCGAGCTCTAGTAAGGTACACATCAATAACATGTATATCACATATACCTTTGTTCACCTTGCCATCCTTCTTATCCGCCAAATACTTCGGGCAGTTCCGCTTCCAGTGACCAGTCTGCTTGCAGTAGAAGCACTCAGTTTCAGGCTTAGGTCCAGACTTTGGGTTTCTTCTCTTGAGCAGCAACTTGCTTGCTGTTCTTTTTGAAGTTCCCTTCTTCTTCCCTTTGCCCTTTTTCTTGAAACTAGTGGTCTTGTTGACCATCAACACTTGATGCTCCTTCTTGATTTCTACCTCCGCAGCTTTCAGCATTGCGAAGAGCTCGGGAATAGTCTTATTCATCCCTTGCATATTATAGTTCATCACGAAGCTCTTGTAGCTTGGTGGCAGTGATTGGAGAATTCTGTCAATGACGCAATCATCTGGAAGATTAACTCCCAATTGAATCAAGTGATTATTATACCCAGACATTTTGAGTATATGCTCACTGACAGAACTGTTCTCCTCCATCTTGCAGCTATAGAACTTATTGGAGACTTCATATCTCTCAATCCGGGCATTTGCTTGAAATATTAACTTCAACTCCTGGAACATCTCATATGCTCCATGACGTTCAAAACGTCGTTGAAGTCCCGATTCTAAGCCGTAAAGCATGGCACACTGAACTATCGAGTAGTCATCAGCTTTGCTCTGCCAGACGTTCATAACATCTGGTGTTGCTCCAGCAGCAGGCCTGGCACCCAGCGGTGCTTCCAGGACGTAATTCTTCTGTGCAGCAATGAGGATAATCCTCAAGTTACGGACCCAGTCCGTGTAATTGCTACCATCATCTTTCAACTTTTCTTTCTCAAGGAACGCATTAAAATTCAACGGAACAACAGCACGGGCCATCTATCTACAATCCAACATAAACAAGCAAGATACTATCAGGTACTAAGTTCATGATAAATTTAAGTTCAATTAATCATATTACTTAAGAACTCCCACTTAGAATAGACATCCCTCTAATCTTCTAAGTGATTACGTGATCCAAATCAACTAAACCATAACCGATCATCACGTGAAATGGAGTAGTTTTCAATGGTGAACATCGTATGTTGATCATATCTACTATATGATTCACGCTCGACCTTTCGGTCTCAGTGTTCCGAGGCCATATCTGCATATGCTAGGCTCGTCAAGTTTAACCTGAGTATTCTGCGTGTGCAAAACTGGCTTGCACCCGTTGTAGATGGACGTAGAGCTTATCACACCCGATCATCACGTGGTGTCTGGGCACGACGAACTTTGGCAACGGTGCATACTCAGGGAGAACACTTTTATCTTGAAATTTAGTGAGAGATCATCTTATAATGCTACCGTCAATCAAAGCAAGATAAGATGCATAAAAGATAAACATCACATGCAATCAATATAAGTGATATGATATGGCCATCATCATCTTGTCTTGTGATCTCCATCTCCGAAGTACCGTCATGATCACCATCGTCACCGGCGCGACACCTTGATCTCCATCGTAGCATCGTTGTCGTCTCGCCAATCTTATGCTTCCACGACTATCGCTACCGCTTAGTGATAAAGTAAAGCATTACAGGCGATTGCATTGCATACAATAAAGGACACCATATGGCTCCTGCCAGTTGCCGATAACTCGGTTACAAAACATGATCATCTCATACAATAAAATTTAGTATCATGTTTTGACCATATCACATCACAACATGCCCTGCAAAAACAAGTTAGACGTCCTCTACTTTGTTGTTGCAAGTTTTACGTGGCTGCTACGGGCTTAAGCAAGAACCAATCTTACCTACGCATCAAAACCACAACGATAGTTTGTCAAGTTGGTGCTGTTTTAACCTTCGCAAGGACCGGGCGTAGCCACACTCGGTTCAACTAAAGTTGGAGAAACTGACACCCGCCAGCCACCTTGTGCAAAGCACGTCGGTAGAACCAGTCTCGCGTAAGCGTACGCGTAATGTTCGGTCTGGGCCGCTTCATCAACAATACCGCTGAACCAAAGTATGACATGCTGGTAAGCAGTATGACTTATATCGCCCACAACTCACTTGTGTTCTACTCGTGCATATAACATCAACACATAAAACCTAGGCTCGGATGCCACTGTTGGGGAACGTAGTAATTTCAAAAAAATTCCTACGCACACGCAAGATCATGGTGATGCATAGCAACGAGGGGAGAGTGTGATCTACGTACCCTTGTAGACCGACAGCGGAAGCGTTATATCAACGCGGTTGATGTAGTCGTACGTCTTCACGATCCGACCGATCCAAGCACCGAAACTACGGCACCTCCGAGTTTCAGCACACGTTCAGCTCGATGACGATCCCCGAACTCCGGTCCAGCAAAGTGTCGGGGAAGAGTTCCGTCAGCACGACGGCGTGGTGACGATCTTGATGTTCAACTGTCGCAGGGCTTCGCTTAAGCACCACTACAATATTATCGAGGATTATCGTGGAAGGGGGCACCGCACACGGCTAAGAAAACGATCACGTGGATCAACTTGTGTGTCTAGGGGTGCCCCATGCCTCCGTATATAAAGGAGCCAAGGGGGGTGCGGCCGGCCCTAGTAGGAGGCGCGCAGGAGGAGTCCTACTCCTACCGGGAGTAGGACTCCCCTCCCTTTCCTTGTCCAAGTAGGACAGGGGGAAGGAAGGGAGAGAGGAGAGGAAGGAAAGGGGGGAATTCGGACTAGGGGGAGAGGGGGGCGCGGCCTGCCCTGGCAGCCCCTCCTCTTCTCCACTTTAGGCCCATGAGGCCCATTAACCCCCCGGGGGGTTCCGGTAACCCCCCGGTGCTCCGGTTTTATCCGAAACTTCCCCGGAACACTTCCGGTGTCCGAATATAGCCGTCCAATATATCAATCTTCATGTCTCGACCATTTCGAGACTCCTTGTCATGTCCGTGATCACATCCGGGACTCCGAACTAACTTCGGTACATCAAAACTCATAAACTCATAATATAACTGTCATCGAAACCTTAAGCGTGCGGACCCTACGGGTTCGAGAACAATGTAGACATGACCGAGACACGTCTCTGGTCAATAACCAATAGCGGAACCTGAATGCTCATATTGGCTCCTACATATTCTACGAAGATCTTTATCGGTCAGACCGCATAACAACATACGTTGTTCCCTTTGTCATCGGTATGTTACTTGCCCGAGATTCGATCGTCGGTATCCCATACCTAGTTCAATCTCGTTACCGGCAAGTCTCTTTACTCGTTTCGTAATACATCATCCTACAACTAACTCATTAGTTGCAATGCTTGCAAGACTTCAGTGATGTGCATTACCGAGAGGGCCCAGAGATACCTCTCCGACAATCGGAGTGACAAATCCTAATCTCGAAATACGCCAACCCAACATGTACCTTTGGAGACACCTGTAGAGCTACTTTATAATCATCCAGTTACGTTGTGACGTTTGGTAGCACACAAAGTGTTCCTCTGGCAAACGGGAGTTGCATAATCTCATAGTCATAGGAACATGTATAAGTCATGAAGAAAGCAATAGCAACATACTAAACGATCGGGTGCTAAGCTAATGGAATGGGTCATGTCAATCAGATCATTCACCTAATGATGTGATCCCGTTAATCAAATAACAACTCCTTGTTCATGGTCAGGAAACATAACCATCTTTGATTAACGAGCTAGTCAAGTAGAGACATACTAGTGACACTCTGTTTGTCTATGTATTCACACATGTATTATGTTTCCGGTTAATACAATTCTGGCATGAATAATAAACATTTATCATGATATAAGGAAATAAATAATAACTTTATTATTGCCTCTAGGGCATATTTCCTTCAGGCAGCCCCTCTGTCGGTGTCAAAACCGGCGGATCTCAGGTAGGGGGTCCCGAACTATGTGTCTAAGGCGGATGGTAACAGGAGGCAAGTGACACGATGTTTTACCTAGGTTCGGGCCCTCTTGATGGAGGTAAAACCCTACGCCCTGCTTGATTTATTCTTGATGATATGAGTATTACAAGAGTTGATCTACCACGAGATCGTAGAGGCTAAACCCTAGAAGCTAGCCTATGGTATGATTGTTGTATATGTTGTCTATCGACTAGCCTGGCCTCGGTTTATATAATGTACCAGAGGCCTAGGATAACAACAGTCCTAGCCGAATACGCCGGTGGGGAGGAGTCCTTGTCTTGATCACCAAGTCTTATGGAATCTTCCATGTATGCGGCAACTGTCCGAACTGGCCCATGAGTATACGGCCATGGGGGTCCTCGGCCCAATCTAACAGATCGGGAGATGATGTGGTGAGTACCCCCTAGTCCAGGACACCGTCAGTAGCCCCCTGAACCGGTCTTCAAGTTAGGGACGCTCCTCGATTCTCCTGAACTGTTCTTCATCTTCGGTTGTCAGTCTTGAAAACTGGTTCAACAAATATTCTCATCTTCGATCTGGAGGATCGCCGAAATGCATTCGGCGAGTTTACACGTCAGGTATCTGAGGAGCCCCTTTATGTTTCCGGCCTTTATCAATGCCTTGTTATTTTTATGCCACACCTCGGGTTTAAAGTTGTTCTCGGGAGGTAGTGTCCTCTTGCGTCCGAGCTCCAACACCGGACTGCATTCGAGGTATCTTTTGCAGTTGAGCACTGATGCCGGACTGCTTCCGAGCTCCAACGCCAAAATGTATCTGAGCTCCAATGCCGGACTGTGTCTGAGCTCCAATGCCGGACTATATCCAAGATGTCATAGATCATCTTGGTCCAAAAAAGTTGAAGGAGTTTAGCCGAGCTTAATGCCGGAAATGCCCTCTATGGAGCCAGCCACTAGCGCCCGAGCTTTATGCCGGACTGCTTCCGAGGTGGTGCACCACCCCGACTGTGGGCCGATTTTTTGTCAATATTTTTCATTGGTGCAATTTATTGTCTGCCAAGATATATAGCTAGTAGCCCTCAAGGTGTGTATCGGTCTAAAACCCGAGATGCACCTGAAGGATGATGTAAGACCGCTGATCCCAGTAGCCGCTGAGACTCAGGTTGATTTGTAAAATCGGCTTGAGGATCAAGTCCTAGCTCGGCAGGATACTTCGGGACACAAAAAGCGGCGTGCTCAGTCCTCGAGACTCAGGTTGGGTGCGGCCGACCAACCTGAGGATCAAAATCTCCTCGGAAACTGTATTGCACTTAAAATTTTCTGCATTGGATAGGCAATGCAGTAGCCCCCGAGACACTGGTCGGGTGGCAACAACAGATCAGGGGATCGATGTTCCCCTTTAATGTTTGTAAATAATAAGCCCGAAGCCCAGTAGCCCCCGATCCTTAATGCGGGCACGAGTGGCCGAATTAAGGATCAATATCCATAGTAAAATCGCAAATTATGTGTAATGACTCTATGTATCCAAGTATTTTATGTCATTAATGCTCGGATCCGCATTGTACAAAACTTTGTTGACCGACCATCGGCTTCCACCTCCTCGGCCAGTAGCCGAGGAGTGTTTGCCCTACTTTATAAAGCCTTTATGAGGGCAAAGATTTACGACAAACAAGGCAATCTGGCCATACGGTTTTATAAACAAAGCTACGCAGAGACATATGTTATATTACTATTTAACATAAGAAATGTCTTCCAAAGAAAATAGTCCAGCTATCGGTTCCTTTCTTTGGGTTGTCATGCTAAGCATGATCATGAAACTTCAGCTCTAATGTAAGAGCAAAATATCGAGGATTTAGTTTGGGAGGCCAGTTAATAGCCCCCGGTAGTGTTCGGCGACAGTCGAGGTCAAGTCGTAAACACTTCGGCCATTGTTATGAGTGGCCCGTCATTTAACACAGTCATCGGATCGCTGACCAGTTTACACTTATTGTGACAGTCAGTTTTCGGCTTTCTCCACTGAGGTGCTTAGCCGTGTGAGCTGGAAGCACAATCGCAGTGGTTCTCCCTTTGCACGCCTAGCCGAACAAAGCGGAACGTAGGAAGCAAGTGCAGGAGCCGGGCAACCCAACTATTGATCGAAGACATAATTCGAAACCGATGCATATATAGCGATATCCGAGAATATTTTTGCCGAATCTATAAAGGTGTCGGCATTGCACTGCGAGACTTGTGCTGAAAACACACAAATAGTTTAAAAGTGCCATAAGCTTGGAAAACCAAAAAACGTCAGTAAAAACTTGACGTCCGAACAAGATCAAGTGTTCGGTGCCAATCCAAAAATTGGTCTTAGAAAAAAAGAGTGCTTCTGTCGTGCTTTAACATTACACATCCGATCTCAAGACTTCAAGCGGGTCAGCCTACGGCTACAGCCTCCTATCCCGAAGGCGGAGTGCTTCTCGTTAGAACAGTTTAGCAAACTAAACTCGAGCGGTCACTAGAGAGAAAATGGGTTATCTGGCTATTGACCACACACTCACGTCGAAAAAGGAGCGATAGAAAAAGACTTTGCAACGACCAAGAACAAGGTGTCAGGGAACGTAGTAATTTCAAAAAATTTCCTACGCACACGCAAGATCATGGTGATGCATAGCAATGAGAGGGGAGAGTGTGATCTACATACCCTTGTAGATTGACAGCGGAAGCGTTAGCACAACGCGGTTGATGTAGTCGTACGTCTTCATGGCCCGACCGATCAAGCACCGAAACTACGGCACCTCCGAGTTCTAGCACACGTTCAGCTCGATGACGATCCCCGGACTCCGATCCAGCAAAGTGTCGGGGAAGAGTTCCGTCAGCATGACGGCGTGGTGACGATCTTGATGTACTACCGTCGCAGGGCTTCGCCTAAGCACCGCTACAATATTATCGAGGATTATGGTGGAAGGGGGCACCGCACACGGCTAAGAATATGATCACGTGGATCAACTTGTGTCTAGAGGTGCCCCCCTGCCCCCGTATATAAAGGAGCAAGGGAGGAGGAGGCCGGCCCTAGGAGGGGGCGCGCCAAGTGTGGAGTCCTACTAGGACTCCCTAGTCCTAGTAGGATTCCACCTCCCATATGGAATAGGAAAAGAGGAAGGGAAAAGGAGAAGGAGGGAAGGGGGCGCCCCCTTTCCCTAGTCCAATTCGGACCAGACCAAGGGGAGGGGTGCAGCCACCCTTGGGGCCCTTTTTCTTCTTTCCCGTATGGCCCAAGAAGGCCCAATACGTATTCCCGTAACTCTTCGGTACTCTGAAAAATACCCGAATCACTCGGAACCTTTCCGATGTCCGAATATAGTCGTCCAATATATCGATCTTTACGTCTCGACCATTTCGAGACTCCTCGTCATGTCCCCGATCTCATCCGGGACTCCGAACTCCTTCGGTACATCAAAACTCATAAACTCATAATATAACTGTCATTGAAACCTTAAGCGTGCGGACCCTACGGGTTCGAGAACAATGTAGACATGACCGAGACACGTCTCCAGTCAATAACCAATAGAGGAACCTGGATGCTCATATTGGCTCCCACATATTCTACGAAGATCTTTATCGGTCAGACCGCATAACAACATACGTTGTTCCCTTTGTCATCGGTATGTTACTTGCCCGAGATTTGATCGTCGGTATCTTAATACCTAGTTCAATCTCGTTACCGGCAAGTCTCTTTACTCGTTCCGTAATACATCATCTTACAACTAACTCATTAGTTGCAATGCTTGCAAGGCTTCAGTGATGTGCATTACCGAGAGGGCCCAGAGATACCTCTCCGACAATCGGAGTGACAAATCCTAATCTCGAAATACGCCAACCCAACATGTACCTTTGGAGACACCTGTAGAGCTCCTTTATAATCACCCAGTTACGTTGTGACGTTTGGTAGCACACAAAGTGTTCCTCCGGCAAACGGGAGTTGCATAATCTCATAGTCATAGGAACATGTATAAGTAATGAAGAAAGCAATAGCAACATACTAAACGATCGGGTGCTAAGCTAATGGAATGGGTCATGTCAATCACATCATTCTCGTAATGATGTGATCCCGTTAATCAAATAACAACTCTTTTGTTTATGGTTAGGAAACATAACCATCTTCGATTAACAAGCTAGTCAAGTAGAGGCATACTAGTGACACTCTGTTTGTCTATGTATTCACACATGTATAATGTTTCCGGTTAATACAATTCTAGCATGAATAATAAACATTTATCATGATATAATGAAATAAATAATAACTTTATTATTACCTCTAGGGCATATTTCCTTCAGTCTCCCACTTGCACTAGAGTCAATAATCTAGTTCACATCGCCATGTGATTCAACACTAAGGGTTCACATCACCATGTGATTAACACCCATAGTTCACATTGTCATGTGACCTATACCCAAAGGGTTTACTAGAGTCAATAATCTAGTTCACATCATTTATGTGATTAACACCCAAAGAGTACTAAGGTGTGATCATGTTTTGCTTGTGAGATAATTTTAGTCAACGGGTCTGTCACATACAGATCCGTAAGTATTTTGCGAATTCT
This sequence comes from Triticum urartu, assembly GCF_003073215.2. Classification (NCBI taxonomy): domain Eukaryota; kingdom Viridiplantae; phylum Streptophyta; class Magnoliopsida; order Poales; family Poaceae; genus Triticum; species Triticum urartu. Next base: position 596,128,415 of record NC_053028.1, on the reverse strand, counting down.
ATGTCTACAATGCTCTGCACGGAGCTACTCTAGCTAATTGCTCCCACTTTCAATATGTATCTAGATCGAGACTTAGAGTCATCCAGATCTGTGTCAAAACTTGCATCGACGTAACTTTTTACGACGAACCTTTTGTCACCTCCATAATCGAGAAATATTTCCTTATTCCACTAAGGATAATTTTGACCAATGTCCAGTGATCTACTCTTAGATCACTATTGTACTCCCTTGCTTAACACAGTGTAGCGTATACAATAGATCTGGTACACATCATGGCATACTTTGTAGAACCTATGGCTGAGGCATAGGGAATGACTTTCATTCTCTTTCTATCTTCTGTCGTGGTCGGGCTTTGAGTCTTACTCAATTTCATACCTTGTAACACAACCAAGAACTCTTTCTTTGACTGTTCCATTTTTGAACTACTTCAAAATATTGTCAAGGTATGTACTCATTGAAAAAACTTATCAAGCGTCTTGATCTATCTCTATAGATTTTGATGCTTAATATGTAAGCAGCTTCACCGAGGTATTTCTTTGAAAAATTTCTTTAAAACACTCCTTTATGCTTTGCAGAATAATTCTACATTATTTCCGATCAACAATATGTCATTCATATATACTTATCAGAAATGTTGTAGTGCTCCCACTCACTTTCTTGTAAATACAGGCTTCACCGCAAGTCTGTATAAAACTATATGCTTTGATCATACTATCAAAGCGTTTATTCCAACTCCGAGAGGCTTGCACCAGTCCATAAATGGATCGCTAGAGCTTGCACACTTTGTTAGCTCCTTTTGGACCGACAAAACCTTCCGGCTGCATCATATACAACTCTTCTTCCAGAAATCCATTCAGGAATGCAGTTTTGACATCCATTTGCTGGATTTCATAAAATGCGGCAATTGCTAACATGATTCGGGTAGACTTAAGCATAGATACGAGTGAGAAACTCTCATCATAGTCAACACCTTGAACTTGTCGAAAACCTTTTTGCGATAGTTCTAGCTTTGTAGATAGTAACACTACTATCAGCGTCCGTCTTTCTCTTGAAGATCCATTTAATCTCAATGGCTCGCCGATCATTGGGCAAGTCCATCAAAGTCCATACTTTGTTCTCATACATGGATCTCATCTCAGATTTCATGGCCTCAAGCCATTTCGCGGAATCTAGGCTCATCATCGCTTCCTCATAGTTCGCAAGTTCATCATGGTCTAGTAACATGACTTCCAGAACAGGATTACCGTACCACTTTGGTGCGGATCTCACTCTGGTTTACCTACGAGATTCGGTATTAACTTGATCTGAAGTTACATGATCATCATCATTAGTCTTCCTCACTAATTGGTGTAGTAGTCACAGGAACAGATTTCTTGTGATGAACTACTTTTCAATAAGGGAGAAGGTACAATTACCTTATCAAGTTCTACTTTCCTCCCACTCACTTCTTTCAAGAGAAACTCCTTCTCTAGAAAGGATCCATTCTTAGCAACGAATGTCTTGCCTTCGGATCTGTGATAGAAGGTGTACCCAATAGTCTCCTTTGGGTATCCTATGAAGACATATTTCTCCAATTTGGGTTTGAGCTTATCAGGATGAAAATTTTTCATATAAGCATCACAATCCCAAACTTCAAGAAACGACAACTTTGGTTTCTTGCCAAACCACAGTTCAGATTGTGTCGTCTCAACGGACTTAGATGGTGCCCTTTTAAACGTGAATGCAGCTGTCTTTAATGCATAACCCCAAAACGATAGTGATAGATCGGTAAGAGACATCATAGATCACACCATATCTAATAAAGTACGGTTATGATGTTCGGACACACCATTATGCTGTGGTGTTCCAGGTGGCGTGAGTAGTGAAACTATTTCACATTGTTTTAACTGAAGGCCAGACTCGTAACTCAAATATTTTACCTCTACGATCATATCGTAGAAACTTCTATTTTCTTGTTACGATGATTCTCCACTTCACTCTGAAATTCTTTGAACTTTTCAAATATTTCAGACTTGTGTTTCATTAAGTAGATATACCCATATCTGCTCAAATCATCTGTGAAGGTCAGAAAATAATGATACCCGCCACGAGCCTTAACACTCATCGGATCTCATACATCAGTATGTATTATTTCCAATAAGTCAGTTGCTCGCTCCATAGTTCCGGAGAACAGCGTTTTAGTCATCTTGCCCATGAGGCATGGTTCGCAAGCATCAACTGATTCATAATCAAGTGATTCCAAAAACCCATTAGCATGGAGTTTCTTCATGCGCTTTACACTAATATGACCTAAACGGCAGTGCCACAAATAAGTTGCACTATCATTATTAACTTTGCATCTTTTGGTTTCAATATTATGATTATGTGTATCACTATGATCGAGATCCAACGAACTATTTTCATTGGGTGTGTAACCATATAAGGTTTTATTCATGTAAACAGAACAACAATTTATTCTCTTACTTTATTATTGCCTCTAGGGCATATTTCCTTCACAAGGAACGAAGCCGTACAAGTATAATCATATGCAAGAGGAAAAGCTTCATAAAGGAAGCCCCCAAATAAACGGGGTATTTGAATATGTGTGTCACAAACAAAGTTTGGACAAGGAAATTTTTTACAAGCAACTTTTTTCCAAAAAAGTATAATGCTTGGTCGAACCGAACACAAGTTAAAAATTAAAACTTTGAGCATGAAAGCGACTTAGCTGGCTAATGTGTTCGGCATTGATGACGCGGTCCGAGCTTGATGCGGGACGAGGTTCCATCCCCCAAGCCGGTCCTGAGGTGGCGGAGCGGAGAGCTCGACACGCCGAAGTGGTGACATAGCACGGTTAATGCGGACTTGTAGAATGATGCCGAAGTCCCCGGATCATTTTCCTGTGCATAAAAAATAGTGCAAACCGGAGATAATAATAATAATGATAATAAAAAAATGTTGCATAATAAATAATTTATGCAAAGTGAGTAATAAAAGAAATATGGCCTGGCGCCGAAGTCAATGTCGATGCAGGGCGTCGGCATGATGCGGTAAAGGCGTGGCAAAGCCTGAATTCACAGGTTGGTCCGAGTTCCGGATGCGGCGTTCGCCGGACTATGTACGAAAACTATCTGAACCACCACGCGACCGTCGTTAATGCGGCCATCATTTGATAGACCTGGTTTATTTGTTGTAGCAATCCGAAAAGGTGATTCCCAAAATTGAGACTCGATCCGCACACCCATTGCCTGATGGGCGATAAAGCGATGGTATGGCGATGCTGGCCAAGGTTGGCTCGCCGAGGCAAAGCCCTCGGTCCAGCTATCATGACGGAGCTGGTCGGCTAGTGACGCCGAAGTCTCCGGAGTAGGTTGATGAAGAGATGGCGAAGCCCCCGGTCCAGCCGAGGTGTTGAAGACTCGATGTCAGCCGATGAGTAGAAGTAGGTCGGCGTGATGGACACCAGTTTGAAGAAGCAATAGTGCGGCCCTGCCGATGCAGGTCACGACATGGTCGATGCCGACTTGATGAAGCGACCGTGCGGCGATGCCGGTATGCCCGCTTCGTGTATTCCGTGGGGCGGCGATGTTGGTGATGATTTATCCTTCGCGATCCCGGACTCTTGTTCGGCTTGCCGAGACGATGATCCGAAGAAGTTGAGCTCGGCTCAATAAAGTGACGACGTGTCTAGCGCAGGCCGGCGGCCTTCGAGCAATATCGCCGGACTGGTTTGACACCAGCATGATGATGAAGGCGACCTCAGGGGAGGCTTAAAAATTTACGGGCGCGTGTTTAAAAACAACGCACAATACCCTAGAAGAGAATTCCTCTAAAAAGGTTGTCCAATGTCACGTTCATAAAGAAACATGAATTCAGGTCGGATCCGTATTCGCGAGGAAAACGGATCCGAAAATTGATCCACTCATCGGAAGGTTCCCGGAGTATGAACTCTCGGATCGAGCTGAAATTTGGAGGGGTGGTAGATATGGGAATTCCGCAGCTGATCAATGGTTGGATTTTCCAAAGGACGTCCGATCTAGAAGCTGGACACCACGCCCTAAACTCGTCCAGATTCCCGTCCAGATTTGACAGGGCTCCGGTATATCGTGGATTGCCAGAGATTCCTTCATCGAAACCTGACGAAATTTTCCAGGGTTGTTGTAGACTCATTTCCGCACAATTCGACCAAAGCAATCGTTAAAAAGACACTTGAGGAGGCGGTGGCGGCGGACACAATTTTGTTGTCCAGAAAAATAGCACGGTCGCTCGAGGGCAATGTTGACATTCAGCCCCCGGGCTCCCTGGATGAATCCTCCATGATCTTGATAGAGATCGGAGTTGATGTTTGTAAAGGCCCTTATCCGAACATGACGATCGGAGGTAGGGTGCAGTCCTTGGTCGAACCAAGGTGACCAGTCAAGCTGGTGACGAAGATGCCGAAGTCGCAGTTGATCTGCAGGCGAGCCATCAACCTTTTGCTGAACACGCAGCGAAACTCTCAATGAAAGCACCAATGTTGGTGTCAAAACCGGTTGATCTCGGGTAGGGGGTCCCGAACTATGTGTCTAAGGCGGATGGTAACAGGAGACAAGGGACACGATGTTTTACCCAGGTTCGGGCCCTCTTGATGGAGGTAAAACCCTACGTCCTGCTTGATTTATTCTTGATGATATGAGTATTACAAGAGTTGATCTACCACGAGATCGGAGAGGCTAAACCCTAGAAGCTAGCCTATGGTATGATTGTTGTATATGTTGTCTATCGACTAGCCTGGCCTCGGTTTATATAATGTACCAGAGGCCTAGGATAACAAGAGTCCTAGCCGAATACGCCGGTGGGGAGGAGTCCTTGTCTTGATCACCAAGTCTTGTGGAATCTTCCATGTATGCGGCAACTGTCCGAACTGGCACATGAGTATACGACCATGGGGGTCCTCAGCCCAATCTAATAGATCGGGAGATGACGTGGTGAGTACCCCCTAGTCCAGGACACCGTCACCCTCCCTCTCTCCCCGGGGGGTTTCGGTAACCCCCCGGTACTCCGGTTAATGTCCGAACTCACTCAGAACCATTTCGATGTCCAAATATAGTCATCCAATATATCAGTCTATATGTCTTGACCATTTCGAGACTCGTCGTCATGCCCATGATCACATCCGAGACTCCAAACAACCTTCGGTTCATCAAAACACATAAAATCATAATACTGATCGTCACCGAACGTTAAGCGTGTGGACCCTACGGGTTCGAGAACTATGTCGACATGACCGAGACATGTCTCCGGTCAATAACCAATAGCGGAACCTGGATGTTCATATTGTCTCCCACATATTCTATGAAGATATTTATCGGTCAAACGGCATAGCGATATACATTGTACTCTTTGTCATTGGTATGTTACTTTCCCGAGATTCGATCGTCGGTATCTCAATACCTAGTTCAATCTCGTTACCGACAAGTCTCTTTACTCATTCCACAATGCTACATCCCGTGAGTAACTCATTAGCTACATTGCTTGCAAGGCTTATATTGATGTGCATTACTGAAAGGGCCCAGAGATACCTCTCCGACAATCGGAGTGACAAATCCTAATCTCGATCTATGCCAACTCAACGAACACCATCGGAGACACCTGTAGAGCACCTTTATAATCACCCAGTTACGTTGTGACGTTTGGTAGCACACAAAGTGTTGGGGATATAGCTATCAGTTATGACCCGCCCAGGAGGGGCCGTGTCAGCCCCAATGGTGGGTTACAAAGGAAGCCCAGTAAACATTCAAGACGATAGTTTATCAAATCTTATAGAAGGCCCAAAGGCCTAGAGGCGACTTAAGGCCTAGTATTGTAAACCGCCGTATGTAAGGAAAGACTTGTAAAGAAAGGCATGTAAAAGAAGTCACCGAGCCGGACACGACTTATGAGCCGGCCGGGACTCTGTAGGCCACCAGGCGTCAACCCGTGTATATAAGGGGACGGCCCGGTGGCGGCTTAGGGCAAGTAATAAGAGATCGATAACCAAGCCGGCGAGTTAGCCTCTTGGTGATCGAAACCCCAGTAATACCAACACAACTAGACGTAGGCTTTTACCTTCATCGTAAGGGGCCGAACTAGTATAAAACCTCTCGTGTCCTTTGTCCCGATTAACCCCTTTAAGCTTCCTAGTTGCGATGGCCCTACAACTAAGTCCTTCCGCTAGGACATCTGCCGTGACAATTCCACGACAGTTGGCGCCCACCGTGGGGGCCAGCGCACGGTGGATTTGAGTTCTTGAAGGGCAACTTCGAAGGGCTCAAGGGATATGCTGTGGGCCGGATGACCAAGAGTCGTGGCGGCAAGCTCTACATCAACGACGAAGGCTGGGGCCCTGAGGCCGGCTCAATCGAGTACGGGTACCGGGTTCCCTTCAGCGGAATTCATGTCTTCATCGGCCGGATCGGCCAGTCGGCCCCTGAGACGGACGTCCACACCAACCTCGTCGAAACAGCTTAGCGCGCGAGGACCACCCGTGTTCAATCTGTCGTGAAGCATGCTTTCGTAGGCTGCATCCACGACGGTGAATACTCTGAAGGATCGGTAGAAGGCGCTGAGACAACCATCTGTTCTGACGCTACAACATCAACGGGTGAGACAGACTCTTTGTATCAGCTGCAAGATGGCATGTTTGGGGGCTGTTCTGATGGCAGCAGTATTCCGGACCCCCTTGAGCCACCGAATTGGGCCGGAGTTTTCATGGCAGGAACACAGCCTGTGCAGAACTCCACAGCAGCAGCAGCAGCAACTACCGGGTCGGCCGTAGCCGGGTCAGGAGACCCTGCGCGCCCCCGGCTCAGATTCTAATGGACCTCACGGATAAACCGACGACTCTGTTGACTGCCGTGATAGAGCCGGCGGATAGAGCCCAGCATGACGCAGAGGTGGCACGCGTACGTGAAGAAATGGTACAAGCTAAAGAAAATTTAGCAGCAGAGGAGGTCAGGATGGCAGCGGAGCGGGCGGCTTTGGACGTTCGTGCGCAACAGCTTCAAGTGGAGACTTTCCGGCTCTCGGTGGATCTGAACGCGTCAAACGAGGTCATGAGAAGAAGGCATCAGAAAACTCAGTCACGTTTACCTTTGACACTCGATCCTAGGAACCTTTTTCATACACCCGGGGCTGGGGTAAGCAACCCACCGGAGGCAAATCGGATCATGACGTCCGGGGCACCGGTTCAACCACGCGCCATGGAACCACCTAGTGTACATACCGCTCCGCCTCATTATGTACCAACACCGTCGGGTCACTTCTCCAATCCCTTGGAAAACCTCATTGCAGCATCGGCTCGTTTGGCGGCTCTCCCGATGGAAGGCGACTCGCCGGCGACAATCGGAACGCGAAGGGTGAGAGAACTTCTTCAAACAGCTCTGGCACAGCAGGATGCGTACTCCTACAGTCGAGACAGGATCCATTCAACTCCTCGCCCAAGCCAGAGCCCAAGCTATAGTAGGCATATGGACTCGGCTGACATGTCAAGCAATGCTCAACGCCGCAACCGGCCGCACAGGCTGGAGCCCTTAACTTGGTGGATCAGGAGAGGATCCGACAAAAGGCTGAGCGAGCGGTTCAACTGGCAGCGGCGCAGGCGGCTCATCAGACTTTTCCGGCTTATCCAGAAACCTCGGTTGAGGCAGGAGTGGCCACAAGAATCGAAGGTGTCCCTTGCTTGGTGCCGGCCATACGTAATGAGCGGTTGCCAAAGGACTTCAAGGGACCTCGTAAGGTGCCTAATTACATGGCCGACTTGCAACCCGGGGCTTGGATTGAGAGTTATGAGATGGCTATGGAGTTGTTGGAGGTCAGCGACGCAGAAATGGCTAAGTATTTCACTATGATGTTGGATGGAACGGCTTGTACTTGGTTGAAGGGGTTGCCACCCAATTCTATCAGCTCATGGGCGGAGTTGAAGGCCCAGTTCATTCAGAACTTCAAGGACACATGTAAACAACCCATGTCGATTGTGGACCTGACTAATTGTAAACAAGAGGATGGTGAATCTACAACCCATTGGGTGCTCCGGGTCAAGGAAATAATACATTCATCTGATAAGATGGATGCTGGCTCAGCAGTCTTGATGTTGGAGAAAAACTGTCGTTTTGAACCTCTGAAGCAGAAGTTGGGGCGGCTCAAGCGTGACTGCTATGACAGGGGCCAGTTGATGGCGGCTCTCGTCAAGTATGCTGATTCTGATAGTACCAAGGACCCGGTGTCTGATGAAGAAAAGACATCAAAGGGAAAGAAGAACAGCAATGGCAAGGGTCACCAGCATAACCCGGCAAATCAAGGAGGTAATAAACGTAAAGCTGATGAATTTGTCGCTAACACTAATGCGCAGGGCGGCAATCAACGGCGCAAGGGCAGGCAACGCCCTCGGTCGGGCGGGTCAGGTCCCACCCTTGAGAAACTATTGAATGAACCTTGTCCAAGACACGACACCCGGGAGAAGCCAGCCACCCACCTGTGGAAGGATTGCACAATCATGAAGGCGTTTAAAAATTCAAATGCATTTGATGGAGGTCACGGCCCAGGCGACGGTTTAGGTGGGGGCGGTTTCCATGGCCCGGGCGCTGGTTCAGGTGGAGGAGGATTTCACGGTCAGGGCCATCCAGGTAACCAAGGAGGATATAATCCACAACCCGGTCAAGGTAATCAGTAGCAACAGTCCAGATATCAGAGCAACCCAAAATAGTTGAATAGTGGGCAATATCATGTGTTCACCACTAGCTTATGTAAGAGGGACCAGAAGCTTCACAAGAGGGCCGTCAATGCCGTTGAGCCGGCGATTCCATGTTACTTACGGTGGTCAGAACAGCCTATTGTGTGGAGCAGAGATGATCATCCACCCCGGGTTGATAATCCGGGTCACTTGGCCTTGGTAGTGGCGCCTCTGGTTGGTGGATATAAATTCACTAAAGTACTCATGGATGGAGGCAGCAACATTAACATCCTCTACTATGAGATGTTCCGTCGGATGGGGTTAACTGATAAGAGTCTTAAGCAATCCAACACTGTTTTTCATGGTGTGATACCTGGCAAGTCGGCATACCCAGTTGATAAAATTGAACTGGAAGTAGCCTTTGGGGATGAGTATGACTCCAGAGCAGAAAAATTAACCTTTGAGGTGGTTAAGATCAAAAGCCCATATCATGCTCTGTTTGAACGGCCGGCTTATGCCAAGTTCATGGCTCGGCCGTTGATACGTCTCCAACGTATCTATTTTTTTATTGCTCCATGCCATATTATCTACTGTTTTGGACATTATTGGGCTTTATTATCCACTTTTATATTATTTTTGGGACTAACCTATTAACCGGAGGCCCAGCCCAGAATTGCTGTTTTTTGCCTGTTTTAGGGTTTCGAAGAAAAGGAATATCAAACGGACTCCAAACGAAATGAAACCTTTGGGAACGTGATTTTCTCAACGAACAAGACCCGGGAGACTTGGACCCTATGTCAAGAAAGGAAACAGGAGGCCACGAGGTAGGGGGCGCGCCCACCCCCACCAGGCACTCCCTCCACCCTCGTGGGCCCGCTGTTGCTCCACCGACGTACTCCTTCCTCCTATATATATATCCACGTACCCCCAAACGATCAAATACGGAGCCAAAACCCTAATTCCACCACTGTAACTTTCTGTATCCACGAGATCCCATCTTGGGGCCTATTCCGGAGCTCCGCTGGAGGGGGCATCGATCACAGAGGGCTTCTACATCAACACCATAGCCCCTCCGATGAAGTGTGAGTAGTTTACTTCAGACCTACGGGTCCATAGTTAGTAGCTAGATGTCTTCTTCTCTCTTTTTGGATCTCAATACAATGTTCTCCCCCTCTCTTGTGGAGAACTATTCGATGTAATCTTCTTTTTGCGGTGTGTTTGTTGAGATCGATGAATTGTGGGTTTATGATCAAGTCTATCTATGAACAATATTTGAATCCTCTCTGAATTCTTTTATGTATGATTGGTTATCTTTGCAAGTCTCTTCGAATTATCAGTTTGGTTTGGCCTACTAGATTGATCTTTCTTGCAATGGGAGAAGTGCTTAGCTTTGGGTTCAATCTTGCGGTGTCCTTTCCCAGTGACAGTAGGGGCAGCAAGGCACGTATTGTATTGTTGCCATCGAGGACAACAAGATGGGGTTTTCTTCATATTGCATGAGTCTATCCCTCTACATCATGTCATCTTGCTTAAGGCGTTACTCTGTTTTTAACTTAATACTCTAGATGCATGCTGGATAGTGGTCGATGAGTGGAGTAATAGTAGTAGATGCAGGCAGGAGTCGGTCTACTTGTCTCGGACGTGATGCCTATATACATGATCATACCTAGATATTCTCATACTATGCTCAATTCTGTCAATTGCTCAACAGTAATTTGTTCACCCACCGTAGAATACTTATGCTCTCGAGAGAAGCCACTAGTGAAACCTATGGCCCCCGGGTCTATCTTTATCATATTGATCTCCTACTACTTAGTTATTTCCTTTGCTATTTACTTTGCCTTTATTTTACTTTGCATCTTTTATCATAAAAATACCAAAAATATTATCTTATCATATCTATCAGATCTCACTCTCGTAAGTGGCCTTATAGGGATTGACAACCCCTATTTGCGTTGGTTGCAAGGATTTATTTGTTTTGTGCAGGTACGAGGGACTCACGCGTAGCCTCCTACTGGATTGATACCTTGGTTCTCAAGAACTGAGGGAAATACTTACGCTACTTTGCTGCATCATCCCTTCCTCTTCGGGGAAAACCAACGCAATGCTCAAGAGGTAGCAAGAAGGATTTCTGGCGCCGTTGTCGGGGAGGTCTACGCAAAAGTCAACATACCAAGTACCCATCACATACCCTTATCTCCCGCATTACATTATTTGCCATTTGCCTCTCATTTTCCTCACCCCCACTTCACCCTTGCCGTTTTATTCGCCCTCTCTCTCTATCCTCCCTCTCTTTCTCTATTTGCCTCTTTTTGCCCGCTTGCTTTCTGTTTGCTTGTGTGTTAGTTCGCTTGCTTGTCACGATGGCTCGAGATAATACTAAATTGTGGGACTTCACCAATACCAACAATAATGATTTTATTAGCACTCCGATTGCTCCTCTTACCTATGCTGAATCTTGTGAAATTAATACTACTTTGCTGAATCTTGTCATGAAAGATCCATTTTCCGGCCTTCCTAGTGAATATGCCGCTACCCATCTAAATAGCTTCGTTGATTTGTGTGACATGCAAAAGAACAAAGATGTGGATAATGATATTGTTAAATTGAAGCTATTTCCTTTTTCGCTTAGAGATCGTGCTAAAGCTTGGTTTTCGTCTTTTCCTAAAAATAGTATTGATTCATGGAACAAGTGCAAAGATGCTTTTATCTCTAAGTATTTTCCTCCCACTAAAATCATCTCTCCTAGAAACGATATTATGGATTTTAAGCAACTTGATCATGAACATGTTGCACAAGCTTGGGAGAGAATGAAATTAATGATACGTAATTGCCCTACTCATGGTTTAAATTTGTGGATGATTGTTTAGAATTTTTATGCCGGATTGAATTTTGCTTCTAGAAATCTTTTAGATTCGGCCGCGGGAGGCACTTTTATGGAAATCACTTTAGGAGAAGCTACTAAACTCCTAGATAATATTATGGTTAATTATTCTCAATGGCATACTGAAAGATCTACTAATAAAAAGGTGCATGCGATAGAAGAAATTAATATTTTGAGTGGAAAGATGGATGAACTTATGAAATTATTTGCTAATAAGAGTGTTTCTTCTGATCCTAATGATATGCCATTGTCTACTTTGATTGAGAATAATAATGAATCTATGGATGTGAATTTTGTTGGTAGGAACAATTTTGGTAACAACGCGTATAGAGGAAATTTTAATCCTAGGCCTTATCCTAGTAATTCCTCTAATAATTATGGTAATTCCTACAACAATTCTTATGGAAATTATAATAAGATGCCCTCTGATTTTGAATCTAATATTAAAGAATTTATTACTTCTCAAAAGAATTTTAATGCTATGATTGAAGAAAAATTGCTTAAGATTGATGATTTGTCTAGGAACGTTGATAGAATTTCTCTTGATGTTGATTCTTTGAAACTTAGATCTATTCCACCTAATCATGATATCAATGAGTCTCTCAAAGCCATGAGAACTTCCATTGATGAGTGCAAAAAAAGAACCGCTAGGATGCGTGCTAAGAAAGATGCCTTTATAAGAGCGTGTTCTTCTAGTTCCTATGAAAATAAAGATGAAGATCTAAAAGTTATTGATGTGTCCACTATTAAATCTTTGTTTTGCAATATGAATCTTGATAATGATGGGACTGAATATGATCCACCTTTACCCAGAAGGCGCTCCAAGAATTCGGAATTTGTTGATCTTGATGCTAAAATTGATAAAAGTGGGATTGAAGAAATTAAAACCCTAGATGTTGCTAAACCCACTATTATAGATTTCAAGGAATTTAACTATGAAAATTGCTCTTTGATTGATTGTATTTCCTTGTTGCAATCCGTGCTAAATTCTCCTCACGCTTATAGCCAAAATAAAGCGTTTACTAAACATATCGTTGATCCATGATGCAATCTTATGAAGAAAAACTTGAATTGGAAGTTTCTATCCCTAGAAAACTTTATGATGAGTGGGAACCAACTATTAAAATTAAAATTAAAGATCATGAATGCTATGCTTTATGTGATTTGGGTGCTAGTGTTTCCACGATTCCAAAGACTTTGTGTGATTTGTTAGGTTTCCGTGATTTTGATGTTTGCTCTCTAAACTTGCACCTTGCGGATTCCACTAGTAAGAAACCTATGGGAAGAATTAATGATGCTCTTATTGTTTCAAATAGGAATTATGTGCCCATAGATTTAATTGTTCTTGACATAGATTGCAATCCTTCATGTCCTATTATTCTTGGTAGACCTTTCCTTAGAATGATTGGTGCAATTATTGATATGAAGGAAGGAAATATTAGATTCCAATTTCCATTAAGGAAAGGCATGGAACACTTTCCTAGAAATAAAATTGAATTACCTTATGAATCTATTATGAGAGCCACTTATGGATTGCCTACCAAAGATGGCAATACCTAGATCTATTCTTGCTTGTTATGCCTAGCTAGGGGCGTTAAACGATAGCGCTTGTTGGGAGGCAACCCAATTTTATTTTTATTCCTTGCTTTTTGATAATGTTTAGTAATAAATAAATAATTTATCTATCCTCTGTTTTGGTTGTGTTTTTTGTGTTTAATTAGTGTTTGTGCCAAGTAGAACCGTTGGGAAGACTTGGGGAAAGTCTTGTTGAACTTGCTGTAAAAAACAGAAACTTTAGCGATCACGAGAACTACTGCCATTTTTATTTGGGAAGAGATATTTAGTTAATTCTTGTTGAAGATGATTAATTGATAAATTCCTAACGTCCAGCAATTTATTTTAGAATTTTTGGGGCTCCAGATCTTGCGCTAGATACAGATTACTACAGACTGTTCTGTTTTTGACAGATTTTGTTTTTCGTGTGTTGTTTGCTTATTTTGATGAATCTATGGCTAGTAAAATAATTTATAAACCATAGAGAAGTTGGAATACAGTAGGTATAACCCCAATATAATTAAAGAATGAGTTCATTACAGTACCTTGAAGTGGTCTTTTATTTTCTTTCGCTAACGGAGCTCACGAGATTTTCTACTTTAAGTTTTGTGTTGTGAAGTTTTCAAGTTTTGGGTAAAGATTTGATGGATTATGGAACAAGGAGTGGCAAGAGCCTAAGCTTGGGGATGCCTATGGCACCCCCAAGATAATCTAAGGACACCTAAAATCCAAAGCTTGGGGATGCCCCGGAAGGCATCCCCTCTTTCGTCTACTTCTATCGGTAACTTTACTTGGAGCTATATTTTTATCCGCCACATGATATGTGTTTTGCTTGGAGCGTCTTGTATTATTTGATTCTTTGCTTTTTAGTTTACCACAATCATCCTTGCTGTATACACCTTTTGAGAGAGCCATACATGATTTGGAATTTGTTAGAATACTCTATGTGCTTCACTTATATCTTTTGAGTTATATAGTTTTGCTCTAGTACTTCACTTATATCTTTTAGAGCACGGTGGTGGATTTGTTTCATAGAAATTATTGATCTCTCATGCTTCACTTAGATTATTTTGAGAGTCTTAATAGCATGGTAATTTTCTTAAAATCCTAATATGCTAGGTATTCAAAGTTAGTAAAAATTTCTTAAGAGTGTTTTGAATACTAAGAGAAGTTTGATGCTTGATGATTGTTTTGAGATATGGAGGTAATAATATCAAAGTCGTGCAAGTTTAGTAGTTGTGAAATTGAGAAATACTTGTGTTGAAGTTTGCAAATCCCGTAGCATGCACGTATGGTAAACGTTATGCAACAAATTTGAAACATGAGGTGTTATTTGATTGTCTTCCTTATGAGTGGCGGTCAGGGACGAGCGATGGTCTTTTCCTACCAATCTATCCCCCTAGGAGCATGCGCGTAGTACCGAGCTTTTTGATGACTTGTAGATTTTTGCAATAAGTATGTGATTTCTTTATGACTAATGTTGAGTCCATGGATTATACGCACTCTCACCCTTCCATCCTTGCTAGCCTCTTCGGTGTCGTGCATTGCCCTTTCTCACATTGAGAGTTGGCGCAAACTTCGCCGGTGCATCCAAACCCGTGATATGATATGCTCTTTCACACATAAACCTCCTTATATCTTCCTCAAAACATCCACCATACCTACCTATTATGGCATTTCCATAGCCATTCCGAGATATATTGCCATGCAACTTTCCATCATTCCGTTCATCATGACACATTCATCATTGTCATATTGCTTAGCATGATCATGTAGTTGACATAGTATTTGTGGCAAAGCCACCGTTCATAATTCTTTCATAGATGTCACTCTTGATTCATTGCATATCCCGGTACACCGCCGGAGGCATCCATATAGAGTCATCTTTGTTCTAGTATCGAGTTGTAATCATTGAGTTGTAAATAAATAAAAGTGTGATGATAATAATTTTCTAGAGCATTGTCCCAAGTGAGGAATAAAAAAAAGAAAGGCCATAAAAAAGAGAAGGCCCCAAAAAAGAGAAAGGCCATAAAAAAAGAAAAATGAGAGAAAAAGAGTGAAGGGACAATGTTACTATCCGTTGCCACACTTGTGCTTCAAAGTAGCACCGTAATCTTCATGATAGAGAGTCTCTTGTTTTGTCACTTTCATATACTAGTGGGAATTTTTAATTATAGAACTTGGCTTGTATATTCCAACAATGGGCCTCCTCAAGTGCCCTAGGTCTTCATGAGCAAGCAAGTTGGATGCACACCCACTAGTTTCTTTTGTTGAGCTTTCATACATTTATAGCTCTAGTGCATCCATTGCATGGCAATCCCTACTCCTTGCATTAACATCAATCGGTGGGCATATCCATAGCCCATTGATTAGCCTAGTTGATGTGAGACTTTCTCCTTTTTGTTTTGTCCACATAACCCCCCTCATTATATTCTATTCCACCCATAGTGCTATGTCCATGGCTCGCACTCATATATTGCGTGAAAGTTTATAGGTTTGAGATTACTAAAGTATGAAACAATTGCTTGGCTTGTCATCGGGGTTGTGCATGATGAGAGCATTCTTGTGTGACGAAAATGAAACATGACTAAACTATATGATTTTGTAGGGATGAACTTTCTTTGGCCATGTTATTTTGAGAAGACATAATTCCTTTGTTAGTATGCTTGAAGTATTATTATTTTTATGTCAATATGAACTTTTGTCTTGAATCTTTCAGATCTGAATATTCATACCACAATTAAGAAGAATTACATTAAAATTATGCCAAGTAGCACTCCGCATCAAAAAATTTGTTTTTATCATTTACCTACTCGAGGACGAGTAGGAATTAAGCTTGGGGATGCTTGATACGTCTCCAACGTATCTATAATTTTTGATTGCTCCATGCCATATTATCTACTATTTTGGACATTATTGGGCTTTATTATCCACTTTTATATTATTTTTGGGACTAACCTATTAACCAGAGGCCCAGCCCAGAATTGCTGTTTTTTTGCCTGTTTTAGGGGTTCGAAGAAAAGGAATATCAAACGGAGTCCAAACGGAATGAAACCTTCGGGAACGTGATTTTATCAACGAACAAGACCCGGGAGACTTGGACCCTACGTCAAGAAAGGAAACAAGAGGCCACGAGGTAGGGGGAGCGCCCACCCCCACCAGGCGCGCCCTCCACCCTCGTGGGCCCCCTATTGCTCCACCGACGTACTCCTTCCTCCTATATATATCCACGCACCCCCAAATGATCAGATACGGAGCCAAAAGCCTAATTCCACCGCCGTAACTTTCTGTATCCACAAGATCCCATCTTGGGGCCTGTTTCGGAGCTCCGCCGGAGGGGGCATCGATCACGGAGGGCTTCTACATCAACACCATAGCCCCTCCGATAAAGTGTGAGTAGTTTACTTCAAAACTACGGGTCCATAGTTAGTAGCTAGATGTCTTCTTCTCTCTTTTTGGATCTCAATACAATGTTCTCCCCCTCTCTTGTGGAGAACTATTCGATGTAATCTTCTTTTTGTGGTGTGTTTGTTGAGATCGATGAATTGTGGGTTTATGATCAAGTCTATCTATGAACAATATTTGAATCTTCTTTGAATTCCTTTTATGTATGATTGGTTATCTTTGCAAGTCTCTTTGGATTATCAGTTTGGTTTGGCCTACTAGATTGATCTTTCTTGCAATGGGAGAAGTGCTTAGCTTTGGGTTCAATCTTGCGGTGTCCTTTCCCAGTGACAGTAGGGGCAGCAAGGCACGTATTGTATTGTTGCCATCGAGGATAACAAGATGGGGTTTTCATTCATATTGCATGAGTTTATCCCTCTACATCATGTCATCTTGCTTAAAGGTTACTCTGTTCTTGAACTTAATACTCTAGATGCATGCTGGATAGCGGTCGATGTGTGGAGTAATAGTAGTAGATGCAGGCAGGAGTCGGTCTACTTGTCTCGGACGTGATGCCTATATACATGATCATACCTAGATATTCTCATAACTATGCTCAATTCTGTCAATTGCTCAACAGTAATTTGTTACCCACCGAATACTTATGCTCTTGAGAGAAGCCACTAGTGAAACCTATGGCCCCCGGGTCTATCTTCATCATATTAATCTTCCAATACTTAGTTATTCTTTGCCTTTTATTTTACTTTGCATCTTTATCATAAAAATACCAAAAATATTATCTTATCATATCTATCAGATCTCACTCTCGTAAGTGACCGTGTAGGGATTGACAACCCCTTATCGCGTTGGTTGCGAGGATTTAATTGTTTGTGTGGGTGCGGGGGACTCGTGCGTGGCATCCTACTGGATTGATACCTTGGTTCTCAAAAACTGAGGGAAATACTTATGCTACTTTGCTGCATCACCCTTTCCTCTTCAAGGGAAAACCAATGCAAGTGCTCAAGAGGTAGCAAGAGTGAAGTGTTGAACACGATTTTGTAAAGGTATCGATGAGAGGCCATGTAGGAGTACATGGTGGGTTGTTTCATTGGAACCGTCCTTAAGCACTGAGAGCTGTATGTGTGATTTAAGAATCAGCTACTACCATGCATTGGGATCCTTAATTGACCCTCTCGGCTTCTTAACCACCCTAGTCCTCTGTCCAGGAGTTGCAAGTAGTTTCTGCTGTTTGTAGTATACTGGAGGCTGTTGGCAGCGCTGACCCTCGGGGTGGGCTGTGATGCGGTAGGCACGTGGCACGGTGTACCGGGTGCCCGTTTGGTGTCTTGGGAACCCTGCACACATTGTTCGGGGCCGTATGTGGAAACCTCGGCTGGACTCCCTGCGGATGGAAACTGGATAGGCGATGAACCTGGACTAGAGACTTAAGTGTTTAGGTAGGCCGTGGCCGACACCCTCGTTGGGCTTCCGCTTGAAGGTTGCTGAGTACATGTCGTGTAACGGCGATAAGTGGTGGGAGCGTGTGTGTGAAGAAGTGCACCCCTTCAGGGTTAACATCATCTATTCGAATAGCCGTGTCCGCGGTAAAGGACTACTTGGTTGCCTATACAGTTCATAGACAAGTTAATGGAAACTCATAAAAGCCTCAAGACAAGTGTGTGTGTCATAAATGGCCCTTCCGTAGGATGACGGAGGAGGATCCGTGGTAGGGTATTGTTGTGGTGAGTAGTGGACTCGTGTGCGCAAAACATTTACAAGTTGTAGTCTCGTAAGATAGTTTAGCCAAGAGTCAAAGATGGCTTGTTGCAATAAACCCACCTTCCCTTTGTTGATAATGTTTCATGTATGTAGGATCTGATGTAAGTCTTGCTGAGTACCTTTGTACTCATGTTTGCTTAATAAACTGTTGCAGAAGAGAACACCGCCCCCTCCGATGGGTTCTATGTAGACATCGACGTTGATGAGTAGCTTGATGCCCAGGTGGTGACCCTGAGCTTGTGAAGGGCCTTTGTAGATAGACAGGCTTCATCAAGCCTTCTTTCTTTCTAGTTGTCTGTACTCAGACAAGTTTGCTTCCGCATGTGCTTGTATGTTTGTATGACTTGAGTGTTTTTTCGTGTGACCCCTACCTATATGGATATGTTATGTATGGCTCTCTGGAGCCTTTAAATAAAGTACTTTGAGTTGTAGAGTTTTTTTGTGATGCCATGTTGTATTTTCACATATCGGGCATATTGTGTGTATGATTGAAATGCTTGGTATGTGTGGGATCCGAAAACCTAGTTGTCTATCCTTGGTAGCCTCTCTTATGGGGAAATGTGGTCTGGTGCTTCCACTGAGCCATGGTAGTCTGCTACAGCCCGGATTACCAGAGTCCTGTTAGCCCAGTTGCTACTACTCCGGTACACTTAGAATGGCTGGCATGTGTCCTTCTTCGATCCTGTGTCTGTCCCTTGGGGGAAATGTCACACGGTGTCTTTCGGAGTCCTGCTAGCCCAGTTGCTATAGCCCGAATTCACTCACTGATGACCGACACGTTCGTTGTTGGGTCATGTATGCTTGTCCCTGTAAGTTAGTGCCACTTTGGGTTCACGACTAGTCATGTCGGCCCGGGCTCTCTGTCATATGGATGCTAGCGACACTATCATATACATGAGCCAAAAGGCGCAAATGGTCCCGGGCCAGGTAAGGCGACACCCGTGGGAATACCGTGCGTGAGGCTGCAAAGTGATATGATGTGTTACATGCTAGATCGGTGTGGCTTAGAATCGGGGTCCTGACAGCGAGGAGGGCGTGTTTTGAAATAGTGGGCGCGAGCGATTTCGGCTGAGGAGAGGGTGTTTTGCCGCCCATGGTTTATGAAGTCTTCAGCGCCTGCCATTTCAGCTGAAGAGAGGGTGTTTTGACGCCCATGGTTTATGAATTATTCAACACCTGTCATTTCGTCTAAGGAGAGGGCGCGCTTGGATGAAGTTACAAACCTACCCTCGTTGTACAACAGGCCAATTGATGTGGGTCCCAGATGCCGGTAATTTCACGTCTCCCATTTATTTGCCCGGGCAAATTCCACCGAGCAGAGGGTGTTTAACGGTTCATTCAAATTTTGGGAGAACGAGCATACACGTCTACCTTGCCAAGTCTATTCTAATCAAATTTTGAAATATTAGCTTTCCACTTCTTTTTTATATGGTGAGATGATGCTCGGGACTAATGTTTTTTTACATGCTCGTTGCTACCGATTTATTTGACAAATAGTTGACCCACTAAAAACGGGAATGAAACCCAAAATGAAATATCTCGATTCAATGAAATAGCTCATTCAGCCGGTCAAAATTGTGGACTAAATCCAAAATTGAACACCTCAATTGAGTAGCATGTTGTATTATAGTACTCAATGAATATGCTGAAAGTAAAATTAATGAACTTCTTTGATACGCATATCTCCATTCATGTGTGGATTGCAAACACCATGTTCTCCAATTCAAAGATTTGAATGCAATTTTACACCAAACATGATCTATACTAGTCTTCGATGCATAAATGTGACCTCTCCCCTCTCCCGGACTCCTATTCTCTTTCTAGCCGACAATCTTCATTTCTATCGCATGCATACAAACACAAACCTTGTCGGTCCCTCTCCCTCCCTCTCTCTCTCTCTCTGCTGGTCTGTCTAGTTTGCATGCACACTCAATTTATAGGTCTCTCCCGCACACAATGTATGTTTCACTAGTCCAAGCTAAATATCTAGGGTGCACTCATCGCACTCACACAAATTCCCTACCTTGTTGTCTGTAACTCTCTCACGCACCACTCCGCTCTCTCTCTCTCTCTGGTAATCTCCATCTCCCTAGGTCACACATACACATGCATATCTCACTCGCACTAGCTAGATAGACCCGTCTAAAACTCTCTCTCTCCCCTCATTCTCTCTCCATCGCACACGCACACACAGAATCTCACGCCTAGCTAAGTACGTCTGTCTCTCACTCCATTGTAGGCACACGCAATCCCCCTAGGTATATAACTATTTCTGAGTCTCCATTATGCATTGTGTCTTTCCCTCACTTGGTCTATCTCGATTTCTCTCGGGGCATCTTTCCACACCTCGTCTCTCGATCTCCCAGCCATATAGTCCCCTCGCGATCTCGAGGGGTTCTCTCCATCACAGACACACCCTCTCTTCCTCCCCATGTGTCCATCTTCTCCATACGTCCCTCTCGACCTCTGTGCCTTGTTGGCCTAACCTCTATTGGACAGGTGCTATAGGGGGGGTCTCTCTCCATTGCAAACAACCACGCACTAGCTATCTCCATATCTCCTCACCCCGCCTTCTATCTCGATGCATGTGTGATATGTTTGCGCGCACACACACACACACACTCTCTCTATTTTATCGTTTGTTGTCCCTTTCTCTTTCACACACAGACTCTTTTTGCACACTCACTCTTTGTCCTTCACACGCAGTTGATCTCTCTCGACTTAGGTACTCTCTTTAGTCCATAGCATATAGATTTATTGAGAAGTCAAACCTCACAAAGTTTGACCAGGTATGTGGAGAAAAACATTACATCTAGATCAACAAAGATATGTCATTAGATTCATCATAATATGTAGTTTATATGATGTATCTTTGATATTGTAGATATAAATAATTTTCTGTGTAAACATTGTCAAAGTTTCCAAAGTTTGACTTCTAAAAAATTTATATGCACTGCATTATCGATCAGATGGATATCTCTTTCCCTCTCTCAACTCTCTGAGGCACCACTCAGCCGTATGGGGCTCCTCTATCTCTCTCAAACTTTATATCTCCCTAGATCACACATGCACATATCTCATTCGCACTACATAGACCCATCCAACACTCTTCGCCCTTGTTCTCTCTCTATCTTACACCCCCCTAAGTACCATAATTTCTCACTGCATCATAGGCACATGCACCCCCCTAAGTATGACTATCTCTCACTGTCCATCACGAACACACATATTTTCTCCTTCCATCCTTATATCTATGTCGACCTCTCTCGGGGTATCTTCTATCATGCAGACACCTTGTCACTCGATCTCCCACCCATGTAGTCCCATCACGATTTCCAGGGGATCTATCTATCACAAACACACCCTTTCTCCTCCCCATGCTTGCATTTCCTCCATACGTATCTCTCGACCCCTCTCCCTTGTTTGCAAGACCTCTCTTGGCCACGTGCTAGGGGTTTTTCTCTCTCGGTTGCAAACAACCACAAACTATCTCCTCACCTCACTCCCGCTCTCGAAGATGCATGTGTGATATGTTTGCATAAGACACACACACTTTTTCTCTACTTTATTGCATGTTGTCCATGTCTCTTTCACACACACACACACTTTTTGAACACTCACTCTTTCTATTTCACACACACACACACTCTCACATCCATAATATATGGATGCTTTGAAAAGTCAAACCTCAGAAAAGTTTGACCAGGTATATGTGGAGAAAAACATTTACATCTAGAACGATCAATAGATTCATCACAACATGTACTTAGTTCATATCATTTATCTTTGGTATTTTAGATATAAGTAATTTCTTTATAAACTTGGTCAAAGTTTCAAAAGTTTGACTTTTCAAAAATTTATAGGCACTACATTATCGAATGGAGGGAGTATCTCTCTGTACTATCTCTCACGGGTCTGCCCTCTCACTCGATCTCTCTTTACCGAGGGATTATACGGTCACTATATCAGTGTATAGCTCCATATATTGTTTAGTTGACCGGTCAACCAGTCCACATGCTGGCTTGTCAGCTCATGTTTATGTTGGTGTGCTGGCCCATGTGGCAGTGGGTGAAAATAAATAAACTAGAGGCCCATCTGACATGCGGTGAAGTAAACAAAATTAAAACCACTAGCAGTAGCACCTCGCACGCTACTAAATTAAGGGCACACTTCTTCCACGTGAAGGACGCACTCACGCACACTACACCACTATGCGACGACATGCACACAAGGACGCACTCACGCACACCCAGAACACAATACACACCACCACACGTGTACACCGGCGTCGCCGCTGGCTGAGATGGACGGTGAGGCAGCCAACAAGCGGAGGCAGCTCGATCCAAAACCGCATCTGGCGAGCCTGGACTTCATTAGCAGCCTCCCCGACAACATGTTGCTCGTCATCATCGCCCTCCTCCCCACCAAATCTGTCATGCGGACTGCCCTACTCTCCCCGCGGTGGCGCCCCCTCTGGCACCGCGTCCCCCTCAACCTCACCTTCACCTTCGACAATTGCCTCTGTGATGGGATTGAAAACTCATGGCCGCAGTCTCCAAGATCCTTGCATCGCATCTAGGGCAGCCAACCACCTTGACATCTGCATGTTCAGTACCAACTGCAAGGTCCAAGCCAAGTTCGACGAGTGGTTCTTATCCCCCACCCTAGATCAGCTCGAGGAGCTCAGGTTTGAAGGTGGACGATGTCGCTCTCTGCCACCATCCGTGCTCTACCTCGCGCCAATGCTGCACCACTACAGGTTCAGCTCCTGCTATTTTCCCCAGATTAATGTCGCGCCCGCTCTTCTTCTCCTCAACTCAAGCATCTTGATCTCTTTGACATTGGTATCTCGAAGGAGTCTATGGAGCACCTGCTCCGCGGGTGTACTGCGCTCGAGTACCTTTGTCTTCGGCAGATCCACGGGTTGATTACCCTCCACCTCGCCTTGATGAATCTCTGATGGATTTATGTGTCTTGCTGGCCCCGCAACAAGACATTACTTGGGAAGAGATCAGCTGAGCTGTTTCACGACATTGCCATTGAGAATGTGCCTTTCCTTGAGTGATTGCTTGTATCTGATCTAAAAGGTCCAACAAAAATCAGGGTCATTGACGCACCGAAATTGACAACATTGGCCTACTCGTCTGCCAAATTCTCAGAACTTGTTACTGGATCCATAATCGTTCAGGTACAACACTCTTCTTCTCATTCTTCTTCTTGAAAATCACATTTTAAATTTTCTCTTGATGTATGTTCGACCGTCATCCAAAAAATGATTCCCACAAGTTTGACCCAGTATGTGCGCACAGTGAAGATCTTGGCAATAAAATCTATCGGCCCCAATCTGGATCAAGTTGTTGGATTCCTTACATGCTTTCCGTGCACGGAGAAGCTACTCATCGAGGTGAAAATCCTTTCCTATTAAATGTGAACCACAACGGATCTCAATTTTTTTTGTAATTTTCCCAAGTTACAATGACACTTGTAGTGTTCAAAACTACATCTACACACTATATACTGAAAGAAATGTTTTTTACTATTTATCCTCACATGATCACCTGCATTGCTTTGTTGTTGTTGTAGCCACGGTTAGTCATAGTGGGAAGTAACTTAGACTAGCATCCACAATATGCACTTTTGCTGCCTCTATAGCTTGCCTCTAAGCCTTTAGAGGCTGCCTCTATACATTGCATGGAGTTGCATCTAGCCAAAAATCCTTGGCATCGCCTCTAAGCCAAGAGGCTGCCTCCAAGCTTTTGTTTCAATTAAAACATTCGTTTGTCCGTACATGTCATCCACTTTATTAAGTCTCCCAACTAAAAAGTGAATCACATATCAACTTGATTATTGTTTTTGTGCGACCGATGTAGAGGTTGCCATACATTGCAGCATTTTTGACTAACCTTAGAGGCAACAATGTGGACACCAGCTTAGAGGCAATGCTACCTACAACCACTATGGATGCCCTAAGAGCAAGTACTACCTCCATCCTGGTTTCCGAGTCCCATTGGAATTTTGTAGTATCAAATTTTGAAAATAGATTTAACGAACAAAATGTTACTCCCTCCTTCCATCTATATAGGGCCTTATGTGTTTTTTGGGGATAACTTTGACCAAATGTTAGAGCAATAATATATGACATGCAAATTACACAAAGCATACCGTCAAATTCGTATGTGAAAGGATCTTCCAATGATATAATTTTCACATTATACATCTCATTTACTATTAATCTTGTCAATAGTCAAAGGCGGTCTTAAAAAACGCATTAGGCCATATATAGATGGAAGGGGGAGTAATGCATGTCACTAAAAATTATATCCTTGGATTCGTATTTGAACATAATTTCCAATGGTACAATTTCTGGTGTCATGCATTGACATTTTGTTACGTAAATCTATGGTCAACATTTTACACTAAATATGAAGGGGGCCTATGAACTAGTAAGATGGAGGTAGTACAATAGTGGGCTATAAGCCCTTTTTGTTGTTGTTGTACACAAGGCTATCATAGTGGGAAGTGGGCTGTAAGAGCAACCACATGTAAGTTTGCCTCTAACCTGGGACCCACTGACTTGCCTCTAAGCTTATATGAAAGCTTCACAGTGTGTTGCCTCTAGTATAGTTTTAAAGTTCGACCCACTACTGAATAAAATGAAGTGCTAGTACTAGAGTACTCCTTTCCTATGGCTTATTATGCAGGCAACAAATGCTTACACTGTGGCCAGCCTCTTCATGTGCTCCCAGGTAAAATGAGTAAATGAGAGGAAATTAAGAGAAGGAGAGAGAGTGAAAAATTAGCACTAGGCTTAGAGCCAACCCTATCATATGGGCGAATGATATTGGTAGCTCCTGGTGACATGACAATCTTATATAGACAACAGCTCTAACATGTTCTCTTCTTTTGTAGATAAAAAGGATCCGAAAGTGAAAAATGTGCTGCAATATAACAATCTCATCGAATGCCTTGATCTCCACCTTACAGAAATTGATTTGAACGACTACCGAGGCAGCAACATCTAAGATTAAATTGGCCAGGTTCTTTGTTCTTGAGGCAAGTGTGCTCAAGGTAATGAGGTTTGGCGTTCCCTGGAGCAACAATGAATGGCGTGCTGATCACCGCAAGCGTCTAAGCCAAATGACAAAGGCTATGCAGAAGCTGAATTTGTTTTTGAAACATCAAGTTGTAAGAGACTCGAAAAATTTATTTTCCCATTAGTGACTTGTCAGGGCGGTGGATTTTAGTTTGTACGATAATGCTGCATCCACCTAAAGTAACAAAATTTCTTACGTAAACTTCCTAATAATTCCCTCTTCGTGGGTGCAGCGTTACTCCTAGCATTTATAATAACAATTTGAAACTTGTAATATTACGACTATCCAGCACGAGGAACTATGTTACGATAAATGTTCACGTGCATAGGTGCGGTAACGATATACCTATTACTCAAGTACAATATTTATTGTTACTCGTGGCAACGCACGGGAAATTATCTCGAAATAAGTAGGGTAGCTCTATAGCCATGATGATAGCAAGTGCACACGAGGAGGCTAACTTCGGTATGCCGAACACGCCGCCTACACTCATGTGTCATCTCCGGTGCAGGCTCTTGTCACTTCATTGTGAGGAGCAGCACGTAATAATTTGACCAACGGGTATTACAATACTACTACATTGGTAGTACTACCACCATCTGGATTTAGTAGTACCACCACCTCCGTCTGGATTTAGTATCTGACTAGTAATATCTAGTAATGCATGTCACAAAAAAATATACTACTCCCTCCGTAAATAAATTGTTTTATTCGGGTTGGAATGTAGTTTCCGATGATATTAACACTCTTCCTTCCGGTAGATGGCTCAAATATGAAATCTCATCAATCAGACTACTATTGTACTCCCTTTGTACTGGTGCATTAGTCATGTTACGAAAACTAAATCTTTCCTAAAATACGGACGGATTGATTGTGTTGGGTTACATCAAATAGCTTCTCCCGTGATTTACTGCTGTCAGTTTTTTCACCTATATTATTTCTACATCCGAGGTGGTCTATTTTACCCTGCGTATCTTGACGTATTTTTCCTAAGTCTGGTCACGCTTCGGTGATTAATAGTCCAGCCTAGATCTACGTACATCGATAAAAGAAAAAAAACAGCCGCACAATGTAAACCCCGATCAAAAGCTCCTCCTTTCCTTTCCTTATAAAAAAGTACTTCTCCTCATGATTCATTCCCCCTCCTTATCCATCTCTTCCACGATCGGTTCTCCTCAGGACGCGGACTCTCGGATCTCGGTTGAGTTGAACTACACCCTCGCCGCCTTCCCTAACCCCTTCCTTAAATATGGGCATAGAGGAGGGAAGCCATGAGGAAGGTAAGGACCGGGGCGACCTAGAAGCTGAGCAGAGACTCCATGCCGGTGGGTTATTGCAGGAACTTGTCGCTGACATCCGTTGTGGCATTCCCGTGTTGTAGATGTTGCTGGCGTTCACCACATTGTCTTCCTTGACACTGACCCACGGGGACTGAAGTCCCGCTTCGCCGCTTTCGATTACAACATGCACACTTCCTTGCAGGCATAGCACGCCCACAACAGTTGCCATAATTCTATGGGTTGTGTGCATGTCTAGGGCGAGACTTGGTCTGTTCGTTTCCATCGAGCGAGAAGCCATCGGTTAGCTCTAGCCTGGTAGCGTACACTGGGATTGATCCATCCACCAGCTTCTGCTTGTACGTGGTTATCCTATGAAGAATCCATCCACCAGCGTGTTAGCTTAGCTAGGCTAGCTTGTACATGTTGGTTTCTCTTGGCCATAAGCACCAGCCGGTGAATAAATTGCATTGTAAAGTAAGTCGGATAGGTACTCAGGCATATGGCTCCAAGGCCGCCGACGCCGGTGGCGTTTGACCTGCTCAACACGCCCCCAACTCCTTGATCAATCTATGCACCTCGATGCTCTACCAGATACAGGCTTTCTGCATTAATTGCTTTGGCTATCTTTGTCTTCGTGCTAATGGAGGTGTCCACAGCTAAACTTCAATTAGAACCATGTTACATGGCGTGGTGATGATCAGTAGATCAGGTAGGCAGAATAAAAATATGAAATAACCATGCTTCTGCTTTGATGTTTTCCTGATGTGTTTACATGCTCTTTTATAGTTCTCTATTGGGGATATGATTACTGGAGGTAAACCGGCTAGGAGTGGCCGAGTTAGCTCCATGAAGATAGAAGCCCATGAAGACGTGAGGATGGTGGCGCTTTATGAAGGCCCAAGGCCCAAAGGCGGGTTAAGGCCTGTAGATGTAAACCGACTCTTTCATGTAACTTCTATTGTAAGTTAGAGGAATAGAGACCGAGCCGGACACGTTTTTGATCGGGCCTCGGGGCTCTGTAAACCGGCGAGCGTCCACCTATGTATATAAAGGGACGACCCGACAGCGGTTTAAGGACGACAGACAACAACTGCAGAGCCAGGCAAAGCGGATTCGCTCCCTGGTCATCGAAACCCTAGCAATACCAATCACAACTAGATGTAGGCTTTCACCTTCATCGAAGGGGTCGAACTAGTATAAAACCCCTCGTGTCCTTTGTCTAGTTTAACCCCTTTAAGCTAACCCGTAGCGATGGCTCCACGACTAAGTCCTTTCACGAGGACATCTGCCGTGACAAACCCACGACAGTTGGCACCCACCGTGGGCTATCGCACGATGGTTTCGATTTCTTGAAGGGCATCTTTGATGGACTCATGGGATACGCTGTGGGCCAGATGACGGAGAGTCGTCGCGGCAAGCTCGACACCAACAATGCAGGATGGGGTCCCGAGGCCGGTTCAATCGAATACGGATACCGGGTACCCTTTGGTGGGATTCACGTCTTCATCGGCAAGATCGGTGAAACGGGCCCTGAGCCGGACACCTGCACCGACATCATTGAGACGGCCCAGCGTGCAAGCCCTTCCCCGGTTCAGCCCGCAGCAAGGCATGTCTTCGTAGGTGTCATCCATGGAGCGGAATATGAGGATGGACCGGCATCTGATGGAGAAATCATTGTCTGCTCTGATGACGAGTCTTCAACTGGAGAGACCGAATCGCTATATCAGTTGTAGGACGGCCGGATTAGTGGAGGTTCCAATGGCAATAGTATTCTGACCCCCTTGATCTGCCAAACCGGGTCGCTATCTTCATGGCCGGTACACAATCAGCACACCACTCATCAACCACTGCGGCAATGCTGTCCGGTTGAGCGACAGCAAGGCCGGCGGGAGCAGGGGCCTCTGCGCCGCCTCCGGCTCAAGTTCTGTCTGATTTGTTCGACACTTTGGCAACATTGATGGCCGAAGAGGTGGACGCAGCAGCCCGGGACCAGCACAATGCGGAGATTGCAAAGGTGAAAGAGCAGATAACTCAGGCTAAAGCGGACCTAGAAGCAGAGAACTCTAGGATGGCTATGGAACGGGCCGAGTTGGAAGCTCAGGCCTACCGGCTTAGGCTGGATCAGAATGCCTCAGGGGAAGTCATGAGAAGAATATATCGGTCGCATCTCCCGCCGGGTTATGAGCCAAGAAATATCTTCAACACGCCAGGAGCAGGAACTAGTAACCAGCCAGTGTTAAACCGACGGAGGCGCCGGGAACAGGAGCGCCGGTTCAGCCGCGAACGATGGACCCGCCTCGTCAAGGCAACATTGTGCCGCAGTATGTTCCGACCCCCTCGGGACATTACTCCAACCCGTTGGACAACATTGTGGCCGCCGCTTCATGATTGGCAGCCCTCCCAACCGACAGCGAGTCACCATTTGTGATTGAGGCACGACGGGCCAGAGAGCTCCTTCAAACAGCTTTAAACCAGCAGCAGGCTTATTCGCATAGTCGCGAGAGGATTCATTCCACCCCCCGCCCGAGTCGGAGCTACAGCAGGCACGTTGAGGATGAACCAGCCGTGTCAAGCAGTGCACATCGCCATAACTTGCCGCGAGGGCACAACCTGACAGGTGGAGGTGCTAATGCGCAGGATGTGGTAGATCATGGTCGTGCACGTCGAGAGGCCGAGTTAGCAGCTCTACATGGAGTTCATCAACCTACTCCGGTTCACCCTACCGCTTCAGTGGAGCCAGGTGTGGTCTTCAGTTCCTTAGGGGTGCCGTGTCTCACCCCCACTTTACGTAATGTACGACTGCCCAAGGATTTCAAGGGACCTCGTAAAGTACCCAATTACACTGCCGATTTGCAACCAGAGGCATGGGTTGAAAGCTACGAGATGGCAATGGAGATGTTAGATGTGGATGAAGCGGTGTGTGCTAAATACTTCACCATGATGTTGGAGGGGACAACTCGTACTTGGTTAAAGAGCTTGGCAGCTAACTCTGTCGGATCATGGGCCAAATTAAAGCACCGGTTTATCCAGAATTTTAAGAATACTTGTAAGCAGCCTATGTCAATTGTGGACCTGGCCGCTTGTGTTCAACAGGATGGGGAGTCTACAACCCATTGGGTGAAGCGGGTCTTAGCTATTCTGCATT
This sequence comes from Triticum urartu, assembly GCF_003073215.2. Taxonomy (NCBI): domain Eukaryota; kingdom Viridiplantae; phylum Streptophyta; class Magnoliopsida; order Poales; family Poaceae; genus Triticum; species Triticum urartu. The sequence continues at coordinate 596,098,627 of NC_053028.1, read as the reverse complement.
CGTCGGATCGCATCAATGCAGATACCGCAGTGTTAACGCTGGAGGGCAATTGCCGGTTTCTGCCGCTCAAACAGAAGTTAGGAAGGCTCAAACGTCACTGCAATGATATGTCAATGCTTATGGACGCTTTGGTTAAATATGTCGATTCGGATAATACCAAAGACCCTGACTCAGAGGAGGACAAACCGGGGAAAGGAAAGAAAAACGGCAACACCAAGGAATAGCAGCATAACCCGACAGGTCATGGGAATAATGGTAAGCGCAAGGCTGACAATAGTTTGGACTTTGTGGCTAACACCAATGCTCAGGATAACGGTCAGCGTCATAAGGGCAAGCAACCCCAGAGGGGCAGAGGTTCAGGCCCCAATCTGGAGCGCATGTTAAATCAACCTTGTCCAAAGCATGGATCAAAGGAGAAGCCATCGTCACATCTTTGGAAGGATTGTTATATCATGCGAGACTTCAAGAACTCCAATATGTTTCAGTACGACAATGGCCCGCCCGGCGGTTCAGGAGGCGGTGTTCATGGGCCGGGTTATGGAGGTGGCAGCTCCGGTTCCGGATTTCAGGGCAATCATACCGGACATAGCAATCAAGGGAACCAGGGAAACCAGGGAGGTTATAACCATCAGGGGAATCAGCAGCAGCAGTCAGGTTTTCAGAGCAATCCAAAATAGTTAAATGGTGGGCAGTATCATGTCTTCACCACTAGCTTATGCAAGCGTGATCATAAGCTTCACAAGAGGGCCGCGAACTCTGTTGAACCGGCTGTGCCTCAGTATTTGCACTGGTCTGAGCAACCCATTTTATGGAGTAGAGAGGATCACCCACCTCGGGTTGACAATCCGGGTCATCTGGCCTTAGTGGTGGCGCCTCAAGTTGGGGGGTACAAGTTCACCAAGGTGCTCGTGGATGGGGGAAGCGGTATCAATATTCTCTACTATGATACCTTCCGCCGTATGGGGTTGACAGATAAGAATCTTAAACTGTCGAACACCGTTTTTCTTGGTGTGGTGCCCGGTAAGTCTGCATATCCAGTGGGCAAGATATCTCTAGAGGTGGCCTTTGGAGATGATCATGATTCAAGGTCAGAAACATTGACTTTTGAGGTGGTGAAAATCAAGAGTCCGTATCACGCCCTGTTTGGGCGACCGGCTTATGCCAAGTTCATGGCACAGCCGTGTTATGTTTACCTGCAGCTTAAGATGCCAGGTCATAAGGGGACCATCACAGTACATGGGAGCAGGAAGATTGCTTTGGAATGTGAGGAAGGCGATGCGGCTTATGCTGAGTCGGTTTGTGCCACGGAAGAGCTGAAGTTTTATAAGGACAAAGTTGATCCGGCAGACATGACCTTTTGAAAAAGCCCACTATGGAGCATGATCCAGCGTTGAAGTTTAAATCAGCCACAGACACTAAGATGGTTGATTTTGTTCCTGGCGATTCATCCAAGCAGTTCAGCATCAACGCTAACCTGGATCCCAAAGAGGAAAGCGCGCTCATCGAGTTCATCCGTGAGAACCGGGACATCTTTGCATGGAAGCCTTCTGACATGTCAGGTGTACCGAGGGAGCTCGCTGAGCACACACTTAATATTGATCCTAAGTTTAAACCGGTCAGACAGTTTCTCCGCCGCTTCAACGAAGAAAGGCGCAAGGCTATTGGTGAAGAGGTAGCTCTGTTGTTGGCCGCAGGGTTTATCGTGGAGGTCTTTCACCCAGAGTGGTTGGCTAATCCAGTGCTGGTTCTCAAGAAAAACAGCACTTGGCGTATGTGTGTGGACTACACAGACTTGAACAAGGCTTGCCCAGCAGATCCCTTTGCCCTCCCTCGTATTGATCAGATTATTGATGCTACGGCGGGTTGTGACCGCTTGTGTTTTTGGGATGCTTATTCTGGTTATCATCAGATCAAATTGGCAGTTAAGGACCAGGAGAAGATAGCTTTTATAACTCCCTTTGGATCCTTCTGCTATGTCTCCATGCCCTTTGGGCTCAAGAGTGCCCAGGCGACTTATCAATGCTGTGTTCAGAATTGTCTTCATAAGCAGATTGGGCGCAACGTTCATGCATATGTGGATGATATTGTGATAAAGTTCAGGAAAGAGGAAACATTGATAGATGACCTGAGAGAAACCTTTGATAACCTCCGGGTTTACAATATGATGCTTAATCCGGACAAATGTGTCTTTGGTGTCCCGGCAGGCAAACTCTTGGGTTTTCTGGTATCAAACAGGGGCATTGAGGCTAATCCGGAAAAAATTCAGCAATCACGTCTTCGGCTAAACCGGCGTGTATCAATGACGTTCAACGTTTAGCCGGCCGGATTACGGCTTTGAGCTGGTTTATCAATCCTCTCGGGGAGAAAGCTATCCCTTTATACCAGATGTTAAAGAAAACAGATGACTTTGTCTGGAGCGATGCGGCTGATAAAGCGTTTGAGGATCTGAAGAGGCAGTTAGCTGAACCGCCTGTGCTTGCAGCTCCGATCGATAAAGAGCCTTTACTGCTGTATGTGGCTGCTAATGCCAGGGCTGTTAGTGTGGCTATTGTTGTGAAGCGCAAGGAGGCTGGAAAGGAATATCCGGTTCAATGGATGGTCTATTATATCAGTGAGGTACTTATCGAATCAAAGCAGAGGTATCCACATTGGCAGAGGCTGGTGTATGGGGTGTTTATGGAAAGCCAGAAGCTCAAACATTATTTTCAGGGTCATCCTATCACAGTGGTCAGTTCAGCCCCTCTGGGAGATATCATTCAAAACAGAGAAGCAACTGACTGGATTGCCAAGTGGGCTATTGAGCTTGGACCTCACGGGCTCAAGTATACACCTCGCACAACAATCAAATCTCAAGCACTTGTGGACTTCATCAATGATTGGGCAGAGTTGCAGGCACCAGAGGAAAAGCCCGATAACACATATTGGACTATTCACTTTGATGGGTCCAGGTAGTTGGAGGGCTCGGGGGCTGGAGTTATATTAACTTCCCTGCGAGGTGACAAGTTTTGTTATGTTCTCCCCTTAATGTCCCTTGTACTAACAATGCAGCTATGTACGAGGCCCTATTCCACGGTCTTCGGATGGCTAAGGAGATGAACTTAAGCCGGGTTAAGTGCTTCGGTGACTCGGACCTGGTAGCTCAACAGGTATCTGGCACTTGGGATTCTAAGGACCCACTCATGGCTGCGTATCGACGAGAGGTGGACATAGTGGCTGGTCATTTCAAGGGTTATCAAGTTGTCCATATAGACCGGTGAAAGAATGAAGCGGCGGATGCTTTAAGACGCCTTGGATCTCAGCATAAACCAGTCCCACCAAATGTCTTCCTCGACGTACTGAATAATCCGTCGGTCAAGGTACCAACAGAGGAGGAGTTGGCTATTCCTGACCCGGAGGCTCAATTGGTGGCAGCTTTGCATGTTATACCGGATTGGACAATACCGTACCTGGCTTACATGAACCGGGGCGAGTTACCGGAGGATGAAACCTCGGCCGGCAAATAATCCGGCATTCCAAGTCAATGACCATAATCAATGGGGACTAACATCGTTACAGCGTCACAGGAGCAATTCAGCGTTGTGTATCTCCTCAAGAGGGTTGTGAAATTTTGCGAGAAATCCATGAAGGAGATTGTGGTCACCACGCCGGTTCAAAATCCTTGGTAGCTAAGGCTTTTCGTCACGGTTTCTATTGGTTGACAGCTCATGATGATGTTGAGGATTTAGTCAAAAGGTGTGACGGCTTTCAAAAATTTGCATGTCGTGCTCATGTTCCGGCTCAGGAGTTGAGAATGATTCCAATCACTTGGCCATTTGCGACTTGGGGGCTTGATATGGTTGGACCCTTTAAGATATCCAAGGACAAAAAGACTCACCTCTTAGTGGCAGTTGACAAGTTTACCAAATGGGTAGAAGCAGAGCCAGTCAGTAAGTGTGATGCAGCCACGGCGGTTCAGTTAATCAAAAAGGTGATATTCTGGTTTGGCTTTCCACACAGTATTATAACTGATAATGGTACTAATCTGTCAAAGGGTGAGATGGAGGAATTTTGCCAACGTGAGCACATCCGGCTCGATGTAGCATCAGTGGCTCACCCCCAATCTAATGGTCAAGAGGAGAGGGCAAATCAAGAAATTTTGAGAGGTATTAAACCCCGGCTTATGGTTCCTTTAAAGAGGACACCGGTTTGTTGGGTGGAGGAGTTACCTTCTATGTTATGGAGCATCAACACCACACCTAAAAGATCTATGGGTTACACACCTTTCTTCATGGTTTATGGAGCAGAGGCAGTTCTTCCTAGTGACATCCGTCACGACTCGCCCCGTTTGGCAACTTATGTTGAAGCTGACAATGAGAAAGCACGTCGGGACTCACTGGACCTGTTAGATGAGGAGCGTGATCTCGCAGCAGCACGTTCGACAATTTATCAACAAGATCTCCAATGTTATCACAGCCGCCGGGTTAGGACCAGAACTTTTCAAGAGGGCGATCTGGTCCTCCGGCTCATCCAGGATCAGACTGATATGCACAAGTTATCCCCACCTTCGGAAGGACCTTTTGTGGTCAGCAAGAATCTGCACAACGGGTCATACTACCTCCTTGATGTTCGAGAACACAAGGACTCACGTAAATCGGAGGACGAGACCAAGCGGCCGTGGAATATAGCTCTTCTTCGGCCTTACTATACTTGAGCCACAGGCTCTTCTTATGTACATATTTATGACAATGTATATATTATATAATAAACCAGAGCCTCAAATAAAGCGGGGTCTCTGTTCTTTTTACATCATGTGTGAGCCTACAAGAGCTTCTACTGACAAAACAGAGTTTTGTTAAACCGGCCTATATGGCCACACAGATATACAGAAAATCATTAGGGGGCTTGGTCGTATCCGAACCATAGCTACACCTCTTGATCGGTTTAAAACCAAAAAGGGATATCACTAGGGGGCTTGGTTGTATTAACACCATAGCTACACCTCTTGATAGGCTTTAAAGCCAAAAGGAAATTATGTGGAGCCAAAGAGAATTTGTTGCATTAAGCACAGTTCAAACATAGGTAACCACTGAGCATAGCTCACATATTACCTGGGGGCTCCTTGCTTCTCAAAGAACAGTGAGCTTGAACCCTTGTAATAGGCTATCAAGCCAGGCTTGGAAGCCAGGTGTATTCACCTAAAACCCCGGGTTATCCTGCCTCTTTAAGTAAGCCACTCCGTCCAGGTAAACCTGGTATGACCCATCGAATGTTTGACAAGTCAATCCCATGGACCCTGAACTTGTCAAAGTTAAAACGGTGATTTTTTAAAGATTGAGGTCCATCTTAACAGGCTTTGCAAAATGGTTTAACTCAGCGGCCTGGCAGCCCATGAAAAGCCTCGATTTAGGGCCTGGCAGCCCATGAAAAGCCTTGCATATTTCTTGTCTTTGTTGTTTTTTCTGATAAGGGATTTATGAATATTTTCTGATAAAACCGGTGTTCTTTACAACCTGGCATGACTTTCAACGCTTAGTTGTCGGTACATGATTAGTTTTAAATCGGTAGTATATTCTTCCGGACTGGTTTTTGACTAGATGTGACCAGCGTTATGCGGCTATTATAGCCCAATATGGTTTCTGTATCAAGAGGGCAAGGAGTTGACAACACTCCAGATTGGTGTTTTTTCACCTTTACCATACAAGCAGTTGGTCAGCCAATGAGGTATGTCACAGATATTTTTTATTTTATCTGGTTAATATAAATCTTTGTTATCCATCCAAGTTATGTATATCTTTTGGGCACCATGAACCGTCTAGTGGTAAACCACTAGGACGCTTTCAAGTTCTTATATGCAGGAACACAAAGTATATAGGACTATGCATAAATAGATCCCAAAAGTGGAACAAGTTTTCAAAATATCAAGCAACACAAGCATGCTCGATGGCATGGAAGATAAAGGTGTTTCTGCTATCCTATTACAAGGAGCTTGAAAACGGCCCAAATTGAATAATTATTTCAAGCCGTGGCAGACTATAGCTGATAAACCGGTCGCCGATTTAGGATGCTTCATCAAGACGACTTGACGATTGGAGGTCATCTTGTACAATCACCTCCTCTTCATCCCTCCCAGACGCTGGAAATCAACCATTGACCAATCGATTCCGGTTAAAGCTTGAAAAACGGCCTCTTCATGGATAAGGCTGGAGGGGTTAATGCCAAGAGCGTAAGTATGCTTACGGATTGGAGGCACAAGTTCTTCAACATCATGGATCACAGCAGGCTGTCTCTTTCCTTCAGCATCGTAAACCGGCTGGAAATGAGATAAGTCTGTGTCCTCCACCAGTTTTCTGGCTATTGGCCGCATCTCCTTTGTCAGGTTTCGGAGATCATCATTGTTGAAGTCTGAACCGTCCTCCTTCACACTTGGATATCCTTTAATAATATATGTCGCTTCAAGATCCGGAATCCATGCCTTGGCCCGGATTAGTGCGGTCAACGCTCCCGCTCTTGCGGCTTCTTTCTTCAGTTCTGTAATCCGGGCAGGTAGCATGGCCAGCTTCTCAAGTGTTTCCTTTGTCAATGATGGCACCGGCTTGTTATACGCTGCAGCGCAAATAGCACCCTGGGATCTAGAATATAGTTGTTCCATTAAGGTGTACGCCGCTTTAAGCTTCATCCGCATGTCAGAGCCCAGATGAGCAATGCGAGTGCCTGTCATGGTTTAGTATCAGTAAACCGGTCAATGATAAGATCTTATGAATTAGACAAACGGCATGAGGAGGTACTTACCAAACACAGCGGACGTCATGGCATCAATCTGCCGCTTCAAGCCGGTCAGTTCGTCTACCACTGGCTTCAGGGCTGCTTCTGTGTCCTCGGCTTTCCTGGTTAAATCGGCCTTTTCTGTTTCCTAGTCAGCACGTTCCTTGTTGAAAGTCTCTTTCAACTTCTCCATAGCTGCTAGGGCATTGGTCAGCTCATCTTTGGTTTTGGAAGCCTCTTCTTGTTGAGACTTTACGTTCTCTTGAAGATCAATGGTTTGAGCATCCCTCTTACTCAGCTCGGCGTGCAAAGGCGAAGATATGTCAACAACGGGATATGTATTTTCTAAGTACCAAGCGTATAACAAGTTATGCACTTTGTACTTGGGGGCTAATGCCTATTTGCTCTATTATCAACAAATCTTTCACAAGTCTCAAGTACAATGCAAGCATTATCCTTAGCACTTGGGGGCTAATGTACATCTATTCAAAACTGACGCATTGATTCAAGACCCGGTTTACCTCGCAAAGCTAAATCGGCCCTTGGGGGCTACATCGATGAAAACTACATGAATACAATGATAAAGTATCGGTTTTGTTTTTACTGAGGACTTGACACATTGAAGATCAGCATGCAAGGATTAAGATATTACAAAGTCACGGTTTATGATTAACATCATAAAACCGGCCCTTGGGGGCTACTTGGGCTGATGTTTAAACTTTGGAATCAAGAAAGGAAAGGTGATGAAAATACCTCGTAGCGTTCCTTCATTAGGTTCACCAAACCGGCTTCATAATCACAGTTTGAGTGTGGGCGGTTTAAAAAGCTGGAGTGGAGTTCTTCAGCGCTGAGATGGGCATAGCTTGACAAGTCAGTGCCCCATTTACCCTTATCCATGGCAGCACGCTCTTCCCTGGCACTATGTTTGGCCAAGATTACAGGATGGCCAGGAGAGTTGTGGCCCATACTGGTAATGATAACATCGTCTCCTTGGCCTCCAGTAGTTTTTACGGGTGATGGTGGAGTGTCAGTGGCTCTCACCATACTAGAAGACCTGTCGTCAGCCCGGATTGGATCTGCCGGCTCACTGTCAGGTATAGCAATGTCAGCTTCTGGTTGATTATCAATATTCAGATCTTGAGGGGGTGGTTCGTCAAACATGGCTTATGGATTTGGACCCTCCGGTTCAGCCGTCTGTTCCGGTTCAACCATTTGATCTGGTTCACAAACCACCTGGTCTTCGGGAGGATTGTTCACCTGAGCCTTTTTGCTGGGTCTAGCTTTGGCCCTAAAATAGCAACAGATGTGAAAGTTAAAGAACACTACAAAGTATGAAAAAAAATCAAAAGAAGGAGTTCAAGTACTTACCCAGCTACGGTTTGGAGAGGAGGAAGTTGCGTCGCTGTTGACTCGCCAGAGGATGAGGGAGGTGTCACCTGATAATTTGAATCGGACGGATCAAGAGGTTGTCGGAAATAACCTGCCTTGGGATAAGAATTGTTAGAAGTGGGGGAGACCTCAGATCGGTGCTTCCGAACCGGGGTGTCAGGTAAACCAGCCGAAGTGACCGGTTGGCCGATGTGCCGGGTTGTCCAGCGAGCCTCGTGCTGCTGCATCTTCAAAATAAATGTTGGATCCAAGTAAGCAAGAGAATGAGAAAAGCTTACTTTCTGGACCGCTTAACGGGTTTTTTGTGTTGGCATAGAGTCTGAACCGAAGGAAAGGGTAATTACCTCTACATCGTCAGCCTGGCTGCCCTCCACGTCCTCCTGGTAAGTATCATTGTTAATGAGATGCATGAAAAGGGAGCCAAGTGAATCAAGTTCTACCTCAACTTCCGGTTCATCTGCGTCTTCATCAAGTTCCATGCTGATGCGTTCGGCTGCCTTCCGCTTTGAGGTTCTCTTGACGGCTTTTGTTTTGGGACGGGATGGCTTTGCCGCTTTCTCTGTAGGTTTCTTCTTCCAGAATGGATCATCACCCTGTTTATAAACAAGCAGAAGGTTATTCACCGGTTGAACAGTTTAAAAAGATGTTGCAGATAAAAAGGAAGGACAATACTTACAGCAGGTGGTTTGTTATTTGTGTAAAAGGGGTTTAAACCGGTTTGGCAGCAGACAGATTCCGATTCGTTCAAAATCTTCTTGACACCCTCAGTAACTTCTTCATCAGTTAATTGAATGTTGATGTGGCATTGGGAGTCTTCTACTTCACCAGTGTACTCACACATTAAACCGGAGCGGCGGCTTAATGGCGAGATGCTCCAGGATATCCAGCAATGCACAAAGCCGACGCCTGATAAACCGTTGGCCATAAAGGCTCGGAGCTTGGTGAGTTGAGCGGCATATGAGGCCCATTCCGTAGCACTTAAACATTGTGGCAGTGGATGAGTGTTGGAGAGCCGGTGGGCACGGTACCCTGGCAGAGGGTTCTCATCTTCAGGGGAGGTATCTTTACAGTAGAACCAAGTTTGGTTCCAATCTTTGGGGTGGCTGTGCAGCTTGGCATGAGGAAATTCGACCGCTTTTCTTTTTTGAATTGAGACACCCCCAAGTTCAGTGTTGGGTCCATCTACAAATTTAGTGTGCCGGTTCAGATGGAAAAAATCCCGGCACAACTCAGCAGTTGGTTCTTCCTGTAGATACACTTCACAGAAGACTTGGAAGTTGCATATATTGGAAACTGAGTTACGTCCAATATCTTGAGGGTGGAGCTGGAAACTGGCAAGCACATCCCGGAAAAACTTTGACCCGGGCGGTTTGAAACCACGTCCTATGTGGTCAACAAATACCACTACCTCACCCTGCTTAGGAGTAGGAGGATTCTCCGATCCAGGAACTCACCACCGGATTTCATTCTTTTTTGGCAAAGTACCAATCCTGACCATTCCGTTAAGCTATTCTTCGGTGACTCGGGAGGGAGCCCAGTTACAAGCATAGAACTGTTTGGCCATTGCAAGCGAAAAGCTGACAGGAAATACCGGTTTACAAATCATTCATGGTGATATATAAGATGCGACGGAATAAAGACATACAGGTATGTAAATTGCGTAAACCGAAGGCTGATACTATAATGAATGGCAAGGCAATATCAGAACAAAGGAATGCACATACTATTAAACCGAAGTATAACAATGGAGGTAAAAGGCTTGTCCGGTTCACCAGAGGGCTAACGGTATATGATAGATTGCTTTCACAAAGGTAAAGAGCATACAAATCTAAGGCAAGAATGATTTAGTAAGGTAAAAACAGATTTCATAATGTTGCAGTGAAATTTTGGATCTACCGTAAGACAGGAAAATAAAAGGATTTAGACCTAAAAGGTTGATCTCGAAGCAGTTCACAAGGGACCAGATCAGTGTTTTATGCGCATAAAGGTTTGTTTTGGTAACAGAAGATAATCCATTACATGGAGTACATCAGGTTTGAAGTTTTATCCACGAACTAAGAAGAAACAAGGGAAGAACAGCGCCGGAGTCTCGATGAACTTTGATGAATGAGGAAACCCTAGATAGATCTACAACGGAGAAAGGAAGGGACTTACAGTGGCTGTCGAGACAGCGGAGGTATGTCACGGTTCTCTGGTGCAACCAGGTTGATGCAGCGGCCGGCGAAAGGACAGAGGCGAAGCTCGATGACGGCGGCGGCACTCAGGGGCAGAGATGTCGCAAGGAGGAAGAAGAAGTGAAGGAGACGAAGGGGAGAAAGGAGAAGGGCCCATGGTCCTATTTATAAGGCAAAGCGATAAGCGACAAGTGCAGGAATCGAGGAGATAAAAAATGGATAGTTAATAAGGATGTCGCCTCGATGGTTGGATATTCATTAATGAAGGGAATCTTCTGCTTCAACGAATAGACGACGTCAGGGTGGTTTACTACGGATCTAAAGGATGACATCACGGCGGTTTACCAGATTCATATGAAGGTGACAGGGCAAGAATATTTCTAAGTATTGAAGATTGACATGAACAAGTTCAAATCAATCTGAGGCCTAATGTTGGGGATATGATTACTGGAGGTAAACCAGCTAGGAGTGGCCGGGTTAGCTCCATGAAGATAGAAGCCCATGAAGACGTGAGGATGGTGGCGCTTTATGAAGGCCCAAGGCCCAAAGGCGGGTTAAGGCCTGTAGATGTAAACCGACTCTTTCATGTAACTTGTATTGTAAGTTAGAGGAATAGAGACCGAGACGGACACATTTATGATCTGGCCTCGGGGCTCTGTAAACCGGCAGGCGTCGACCTATGTATTTAAAGGGACGACCGGCAGCGTTTTAAGGACGATAGACAACAACTCCAGAGCCAGGCAAAGCGGATTCGCTCCCTAGTCATCGAAACCCTAGCAATACCAATCACAACTAGATGTAGGCTTTCACCTTCATTGAAGGGGTCGAACTAGTATAAAACCCCTCGTGTCCTTTGTCCGGTTTAACCCCTTTAAGCTAACCCGTAGCGATGGCTCCACGACTAAGTCCTTTCACGAGGACATCTGCCATGACAAACCCACGACACCTTCCATGTTTTTCCGAGTTTCGTCGTGTGAGTTGTTGGTTTGTTGCATTCATCATTGCATCATTTGCATTGCATCATGTCTTTAATATTTTCCAGCTCAACTAATTAAATCGTATGGATCTTCGGTCCATTTAAACCAAGGGAATTCACGTGGTGATTCTCTTTACAACATATACCCCAATATTAGGGAGCTATAATAAATATTCCACTATTTTGGAATTCACCTTAACACGCTTGCAAAAATCCCAATGCCTTTGTTATCACAACTCTTGGCCTCTAAATTTGCCATATATCCTTTCTTCATTTTCCGGAGCTCCACCTAAATTCTCAACATTTTTGGGACACTTCTAAAACCAAGCCCTAGTTCAAACCCATTCGAATTAAATTCAAATGAGTTTGAATTACATCTTTCAATCATGCCTCTCCTATTTTTCGTGGACCGTGCACATTTTTACGAGTCCATGAAAATTATCCCCATGCCCAGATTCCATCCCTAACTTCTCTTTCTTTTCTTTCTCTTTTTCTGTTTTTTTATATGGGAAAAGAGAGTAAGAGAGAGAGAGAAGGAAGCCCATGAGCCAGCTGGGCCTCCCAACTACCGCGGCCTCCCGCAGTCCTTTTGCACCTAGGCCGGCCTGCTAGGCCCAGTCATCCCTGCCCAAAGCCCACCTAACCCCTTCTAACCCTAGCCCATCGATCCCCCTCCTCCTCCCGTCAGCGCCGCCAGTGAGAACCTAGGCTCGCTCCCATCCTTCTTTCCCCGCACTTGTTCCCCATCTCCTCGATCCCCTCGTCCTCTCCCTCGTCTCCTTCCCCTGCTCCCGTCTCCACCCACTCACACCACGCATCATGCAGGATCCTCCCTCTCGCCACCTGCACTCGGTCTGATCCCCTCACCCCCTCCTACCCGCTGGAGCAGTCCTGCGCCACCAGTGTCACAGACGGCGACCGCGCTCCCCCGGACCCCCGCATCTCCGGCCTCTCCCCTGCAACTCCTCCTCCACCTGCGCTTAGTGTCGTCCTCCGTGCCCTGCTGCAGCTGCTCTTTCCACACGTCACCACGGACCTCCCCGTCGCCGGCCAAGACCTACAGCTGTCGTACTTCGCCGTCACGCCGTGCCCCTGGACCTCCGCTGCGAGCCTCGTCGCCCCTGCATCATGCCAAGTCCTTGCAACTGGCGCCGAGGTCCAGCGAGCTCCTGCTCCTTCCTTGCTGCCCTCAAGACCGAGGCTGACCAGCCTTCTTCGTTGACCTCCAAAAACCTAGACGTGGTGTTGTTTCGGTTGGCTCTTCCCAAACCTCCGTAGACCCGGGGTCACACTGCACTTACCGTCGTCGTTCTATTACATCTTCGTGAACTCGGAGACAGCCAAGTACATGGACACGCCAAGTTCGGTTCCGTATGTGTACGACTACACCCGATGATGCGACAAGTACCCCGACAACGTGTACATCTACTCCGTCAAGACCGGACCGACAAGTACCCCAACGTCATGTGTACAACTACCGTTGACATGTACGACTACTTCATGAACATGTACCCGACAACCCCGGAGACCTATGTTGTGCCAAGCACCTCCACGATGACCCCGAACAGCTACGAAAATGTTGTACGACTACCACCGTTGCCGAAGGCCATCGAGTGAACGTCTACCCACATTGTGTATTTGACCAAGTTCGATGACGACCTCCGAAGAACACAGATTCGCCAAGTTCTACTACCGTCGCCCCCGGAAATCTTGGATTCGTCAAGTACCTCTCTGAAAACAAACATGAACCACTACTTCCCTCGATGACCCGTGAACGACTACTTCCCTCGACGAACTCGAACCACTCCATAATTGCACTTTTGAGAAGGTATAACCACTGGAATGATGGCCGTGGACCGTATGCATGTGATGTATTGTTTGAGATGCCCATTTTTGCACCATGGTCGAATTGTCGCTTGCATGGTCCTCGTTGCCACGCCGTCCACCTGTGGGAACCCGGTATCCGGGATCACCCTACCATTCTTGCATGACACGCTTCCGTCACTTATCATTTTGCACCGGCATCTCCATGAGCTACCAAACCGATATGTTTCCGTGGCACCATTTTCGGATTCGTTGCCGTGGCACCCCTTTCATTTCCACCACGATGACAAATGCTTCATATCATGCTCTTATCAATATTTTCATAAAATTGCATAAAACTTGCAAATGTCATCCGCATCATGATGACAACATCAAGAATGTTTAAATTGTTGTTTGCATTAATTTGCTAAATGCATATGGGGATTTACCGGATTTGTTGTTTGTTATATCCGGTGCCATTTAAATTGTTTAGATGGTATAGTTTTGTTCTGCTTCACCTCTTGCCATGCTTAACAACACTTAATATTGTTGGGTACATAAATGGGAGAGAACTAAATAATTGATGTGGTGTTTCGTCAATATGCAACTCGTTGCATATTGAGCTCCACTTAACTTGTAGTTTTGTTTTTGCACTTTGCCATGCCATGCATATTGAAACCGGACATGCATCATACTTAATTGTGCATCATGACATGTTTATGTGATGGTTGTTCACTATGTTATTTGGTTCTTTCCGATGTTGCTTCTTCGGGTTAGTTTCGATAACGTCGCGTTTGTGAGGATTCGTTCGACTACGTCTGTTTGTCTTCTTCATGGACTCGCTCCTCTTCCTTGCGGGATCTCAAGCAAGATGACCATACCCTCGAAATCACTTCTATCTTTGCTTGCTAGTTGCTCGCTCTATTGCTATGTCATGATACCTACCACTTGCTATATCATGCCTCCCATATTGCCATGTCAATCCTCTAACCCACCTTTCCTAGCAAACCATTGTTTGGCTATGTTACTGCTTTGCTCAGCCCCTCTTATAGCGTTGCTAGTTGTAGGTGAAGATGAAATTTGTTCCTTGTAGGAACATGGATATTTTTGGGATATCATTATTATCTCGTATTTACTTTAATGCATCTATATACTTGGTAAAGGGTGGAAGGCTCGGCCTTATGCCTCGTGTTTTGTTCCACTCTTGCCGCCCTAGTTTCTGTCATACCGATGTTATGTTCCTTGATTTTGCGTTCCTTACATGGTTGGGTTATAATGGGAACCCCTTGACAGTTCGCCTTGAATAAAACTCCTCCAGCAAGGCCCAACCTTGGTTTTACATTTTCCTAACAACCTATCACCTTCCCTTGGGTTCTGTAGACTCAAGGGTCATCTTTATGTTAACCCCCCCGGGCCAGTGCTTGTCTAAGTGTTGGTCCAAACTAGAGCCCCTTCCAGCGCCACCACGGGGAAACTTGAGGTCTGGTTTTAGTTGTACGGATTGCTCATCCGGTGTTGCCCTGAGAACGAGATATGTGCAGCTCCTATCGGGATGTTGGCACATCGGGCAGCTTTGCTGGTCTTGTTTTACCATTGTCGAAATGTCTTGTAACCGGGATTCCGAGTCTGATCGGGTCTTGCTGGGAGAAGGAATATCCTTCATTGACCGTGAGAGCTTGTGATGGGCTAAGTTGGGACACCCCTATAGGGTTTTCAACTTTCGAAAGCCGTGCCCGCGGTTATGGCGGATGGGAATTTGTTAATGTCTGAGGTTAATGAACAAATTCCCATCTGCCATATAACCGTGGGCACGGCTCTCAAAAGTTTAAACCCTGTAGGGGTGTCCCAATTTAGCCCATGAGAAGCTCACGATCCACGGAGACAATCGTCCATCATGGGACATCCGATCAAACTCGGGATCTCGGTGGACAACACATTTCGACAATGGTAGAACAAAACCAGCAAGACCTCCCAATGCACCGACATAGCCTGATAGTAGTCGCACGTATCTCATTCTCAGGGTACACCGGATGGGCCAGACATCGGGTTGGCTGAAACCCTGGTTGCCCACGGGGCGCCAGACATCGCCCGGTTTGGACCAGCACCCAGGAGGAGCACTGGCCCGGAGGGTTGAGTAAGAGACGTCGGGTGCCGGTGGGTCGCTATGCAAGTTTTAGTTGTTATTAGGGAAATGGTAAAACCAATGTTGGGCCTTGTTGGAAGAGTTTTATTCAAAGTGAACTGTCAAGAGGGCCCCATAAACCCTCATCGTGTTAGGGACGCAAAATCAAGGAATATAACACCGGTATGACAAAAACTAACGCGGTAAGAGTGGAACAAAACACCAGGCAAAAGTCCTAGCCTTCCACCCATTACCAAGTATATAGATGCATTAATTAAATAATAGATATTGTGATATCCCAAGATATCCATGATATCCATCTCCCAACATGGAACAACCTGCAACTACACCTGCAACTAGAAAAACGCTATAAGAGGGGCTGAGCAAAGCATTAACATAGCCAAACAACGGTTTGCTAGGATGGTGGAAAAGGTTAGAGGCTATCATGGCAACTTGGGAGGCTTGATAAACAAGTGGTAGGTAGCGCGACATTGTGATAGCATCGAGACAACTAGCAAAGCAAAGATAGTAGTGAGATCCAAGGTGACGGTCATCTTGCCTGAAATCCCGCTAGGAAGAAGACTGAATCCATGAAGTAGACGAACCAATGTAGTCGAACGGGTCCTCACAATCACAACGTAACCGGAACTATCGAGAAGAAGTACAACCGGAAAGAAGCAAACAATATGGTAAACCAACAAGCATAAGCATGTCATGATGCACAATCAAGTATGATGCATGTCCGGTTTAATGAGGCATAGCATGGCAAAGTGCAACAAACAATACTACAAATTAAGTGGATCTCAATATGCAACAAGTTGCATATTGACGAAACACCAGATTCAATTATTTTGTTCACTCCCGTTTATGAACAAGACAAGATTAAATGTTGGTTAACATGGCAAGAGGTGAAACATAAGTAAACTAACTATTTTGGCAAGTTTAAATGAGGCCAGAATGACAAACAACAATTTCGGAAAATCCCCATGTGCATATTTTGGATTTGGTACTATTCTACCCTAAATCATATTTTAATGTTGTTAAACATGCAAAGTAAGTGCACCATGTTAATCTATGCATTTTCCACCCCATTTACATATAAAGTTTGTTTAATTCAGAGCTACGGTGATTTAGTCATGAAATAAAGCATTTTAATAAGTCATTTAGCAAATTAAATGCAAACACCATTTTAGAAATTTTAGACATGGATGAAAGTAGCATATTACAAAAATAGATGAAATTCTAAGCATTTTACATGTTTAAATCATTTTAATCCAATGCACGGTTTATGAGATATTAAATGCATGAAGTCTATGGGTTTTCTATAAAACAGGCGCTCTATGGATAATTGGACAAATTCACAGATGCTAAAAAACATACGTGGGCCGAAACAATTGGAACTGGGCTGAAAAGGATCTGGGCGGGGCGCAGCTCACCTTGTGGGCCTTGCCCCAGGTCGACGGAGATGGCAGGCCAGCGGGGCGAAGGGAGCTGGGCCGGCTCAGCAGCGGAGCTGGGCTGCTCCTAGACGCAGAAGTGAGGGCGCAGGATCATTCAACGCGGGGACGACGCGTCCTCGATGCAGAGGGAGCAGAGGACTTGGCGAGCAAACCGCGCGGCGGTTGGCGTTGCAGGAAGCAGCAGAAGCAGCGGGCAAGGCGGCCCCATCGACTTGGCGGGTCGACGAGTCAACGCAGGGTCGAGCGGTGCTCGATGCAGAGGCGATGCAGCGGCTGTGGCAGGCGCGAGGTTTAGCAGAAGGGCAGCAGCCATGGCAAGGAGGCCGGGGACTAGGAGCTCGAGCTGGGTGTCGATGGCGATGCAGAGGATGGCGTTGTCCTGCTATGTCAGAGAGAGTGACGTGAGGAGAGAGGCCATAGCAGGGAGAAATGAAAGGAGAGGAAGGTGAGGAAGAGTAGGAAGGAGAACCAGGGAGAAAGAGGGGTGCTTCGAGGCATCCTGCTGGTGGTGCTCGACGACGGAGGGAGCTCCGGTGGAGCTGTTGCTTTCGGCGGTGCATGGGGAGCACGACAGGATGTAGGGGTTTCAGCTCCTTGTTGTTGCTCGGGGCTGGTCCTCGTGATGCGGGCGACGAGGTAGCTAGAGGAGTACCTTGGGCATGAAGGTGCAGTGGCGGAGATGGATGCCTTGGGTGCACCAGCCGCAGGGAGGGAGGCGCGTGGTGACTAGGTGGCTAGCTGGACCGATGGGGTCGGCGCTGGTTGTATTGGGTGGTCACTCAAACGAAGGGGAAGGTGGTTGGCTGCGGGCTTGGGTCGGGGAAGATCCCAAGGAGGAGGTGGCAGGTGTTCAGTTGGCTGGATCGGATCTGGGAGGATCCGAGAGTGAAGGGAGTTGGTCTGGTGGTGGCGGAGGGAATCGAAGGATGGCACATCTCCTAGGATCTAGGGTTCCTGCTTATATATATATAGCGAGTGAGATTAGGTTAGGGGGTTATCTCATCCCTACAATCATAATCGGATGGACGAAAAAATATGCTAGGGAGTCTAATAAGTAAAAAGAAGATATTTATGGGACATTTGGGGATGATCCGGACCCGTCGGTCACGACTGCCTGGGTCGGGTTCGGGTAATGTTTCGGATGTGCATGAGGGGTTTGATGAAAGAGAGGGGAGTTTGATGGGCTCGGAGAAGATATGGAAGAGAGCAGTCCGGTTGAGGCGTCCACTACGAGCTGGTGCAAGTTTTATGAAAACAATGACGGCAACAGAGTGCCAATGAAATGCAGATGATGACATGATGAATGCAACAAACAATTAAATCACACGGAGATCACGAAAAACTTGGAAGTTATCTGGATCATCGGTCTTGAGGTGTCACAACACTCCTCCACTTACAAAAGATCTCGCAACGAGATCTAGGGATGGCACCGGAGAGAAGCGAAAGAGCAAGAGGTACAACAAAGTTGCTTCTTTGACAAACAAGTGAAACCACGGACCTTGAGAGGTTGAACAAACTGAAAGAAATAATACAATGGAGATGAAAGTGAGTGCAAACACTATGTTAGCAAAGAGGAACAAGGAACATTACGATAACCTAGAGGTTGCAAAGACATGAACCAAGGGTCACGAAAGAATTTAAAACCACTCCGGTTGAAAAGAGAAGCAATGGATACGAAAAATTTGGGCAGCAGTCCGGTTAAACATGGAAGGAATGGAACATGAGATCGACAAGATGGGATGATAACTCAAAGAGAGCATCAACACAATGCCTCCGGAAAAAGAATAGAAGCTCAATCGTTAGAAAAAAAAAGAACGGAGAAGAAAATGTCAACTTCTGCCATAAATGAACTTGGAAAGCATCGTTACATCGAGGGGTTGAACGGAGTTGTTGAAAAAAATCAACAACGAAAAGCACAAGGCTATTGTGGGCTTATAAAAAAACATCTCCATACTTGAGGTGAAATTCTACCACTACCAAACAATTAATTAGTTTAAAGGAATGAAGAGATGCAACACTCCAGTTCAAAAGATAAGGGAGAATGAATTGCACCTCGAAATGCAAGAAGAAGAATACTTGAGCTCCTCCAACAAAATCTTAACGAACACTTCGAGAATGAATAATGTCTTTGATTAACCATCATGTAGAGCCTTCATGAAGAACTCCGGTAATAAAAGGATGCTAGAAAGAAATGAAAGTTGAAAGCATAAGATTGAAGCCTTGCAATGATTTAGATGGATCTTCGTGATGATATAATTGAGAGCTTGAGACTCTGGAAAGAAAAGGATGAAACACTTGATCTGGGAATTTTGACGAGCCTCCGGGATAAGGAATTAAATCACCTCGATGATAAGAATTATGTCATTGAATGTTCATCAACTTAAATTGATAACAAGCAACAGAATTGGCATGCCACTTATTCTTCTTGAAGGATTAAGGATAGATATAGCTCAAACTTGAGAAAACTCTTGAACAAACCATCGTAAGGATTGAAATGAATGATGAAAAGAGAATGACTCTCCGGAAAGCATTACGAACGCACGAAGATGATACAAGGGAACGAAGAGATCATGATCTGATTAGAGAATACTTGAACAATGCACCGGACGAATTGGAGAATGAATGAAGAGACATCAATTTAGAATAATTGGAGAACAAAGCTGAAAACTTAGAACGAAGAAATCTTTTGAAATGATGGACTTCGGATGAACAAGAAATGAAAACAACTCCTGAAATGCTCCGGATGGTACGAAAAGAATTGTCACAATCGAAAACAATTATGAGGATGGCATGAAGCTAGAACCATGAATCTTCAAGAGAACGGACCAAGATTTAGGAGAAATTCTTCTTCGGTCTTCTTAGCTAAGAATGACGACGAGAAATACCACCAAAAATGTTGAGACACTCCAGAACGATGAAGAATATAAATGTTGAGCCAAAGATGACAAGAATTTGAATGCGACACTGGAGAAGGTAATTGACTGACGAGAATTCATTCTTATGTCAAACTTCTAAAAGAATTCGAGAGTAGCTTCAGAAAAATTAGAAGAGTTAGGTAAGATCCTAGGAAAAGACCTATGGGTTAGGGCCCACTCAAAAGAAGACACCGTTGAAATGAGTTTAAAGAGAGACAACACCTGTTTAATTAAATGGCTCGAAGGAGATAACAACCTCGAAATAGCTTGAACGGATTAAGAATGGAATCATGAATCTGCCGAGATATCTTCTACACTCCGGATATGAATAGAGGTGAATAAATAAGAGAGACTTGAATAAGAAATTTCCACATGAGAAAGCATGTGAAACAAAAGGAAGAGATATGATTAACACCGAAGCTTGAATTGACTCCATCGGAAAAGAAAAGAGAACGAATAATGATAAACTTGAAGCTCCTAAGCATCTTCACGAGAAACACCGGGTAAGAACATTGAAGGAGAAAAACTTGATAGACTTCTCTTGAATAAAATGGATACTTGATTAAGATATATGAGTCCTTGAAGTAAAGGGTGTAATGGTGGGAAAACAAAGGCAACTTGGGATGGATGAAACAAACACCGTTGCGAAGAATTGGGAATTGATCTAGCAAATATTGAAAGGATACGATTAACTTGAAGAGAAGCACATCGGTTGGAAAGAATTGACATGATAACCTTAATGATCAAGAAGGATTAGCACTCCCATAGAAATATGAGAACACCATTTAGGGAAGGTATGGATCAACACTTGACATTGAAGCAACTCAAATACCACAACTCAAAACAAAACAAAGGATTGCCTTGGGAAATAAGCTGGAACAAATGCATAGCCCCCATGCATTTGTTGGAAGGATAAACCTAGGTAACTACTTGAATTCCCACCTATGAACTCCTGAAGCTTTCTGGTTATGCAATCTGGTGTTGGGGATACAGGGAGGCACAAATATCTCACACAACTAACAAATCCTACACTCCAACTGTATCCATCCATCAACACATAACCAAGAAAACCTTGGAAATCGTGTACCTCAAACATTTGAAAACTTCCGGTATACTAGATGTGGCAATAAATCTGATCGCTCTCCCCAGTACTGGGTCTCATCAAACTACTCTCACCACAAATAGTATAGAAGCATTTTCGATGTCGGCGACCTCTGGTATTCCGGAACTGAAATGATAAGCACTGTGACAAAAACACCTTCGAACTCAACTCCCCGGGACACTGCCACAACCCCTAAATGTCAAGAGGCGCCAAGACAGAATTCCCATCACAATGATATCACAACGATCTAACAATAACCGCGTGATCCTAAAAAATGAGTGAAAAAGAGGAGAGTGAAGTCAAAACATCTACGTTAGGAGTCCTCACCAGAGCAACGAAGGGGATGAGAAGTAAAAAGAATTCTTACTCTCCGATATAACTAGACTCAAAATAGTGTTCTTCTAGACTCAACAACGGTAGCGGTTGGATCAATCAATGGGCTCCTAAGGTCGGTAAGTCTCTGATACCAACTTGTAGCGCCCAAGATGGGATTCTATCCCAATCATGTGATGAATTCATGATTGGGGCACAACCGCATTTCGAGCGCATAGCAAGGTGGATAGCATTACAACATACCATGTACTGAATAGATGAGAATATAAGATAAAGGCTTACACTCGCCACAAGCTAGAACATCAATACAGTAGTTCATAAATACATAGCAATCATCATACATAAGAGCAGAATCCGACTACGGATGAAATCAAACGACAAAGAAGAACGACATCCTTCCTACTAATCCTAGGCTCCCCGACCCGGAACCTATCCCTTGATCGAAGAAGAAGAAGCAGAAGAAGAACTCCAAAAGCAAGCATGCATCGCTCTCGCGTCAGATCATCGCATTAGCTATATCTGCAATTGTTGTTGTAGGTATCTGTGAGCCACGAGGACTCAGCAATCCCATTACCATGGGTATCAAGACTAGCAAAGCTTAATGGGTATGGAAAGGATAAGTGGTGAGGTTGCAGCAAGCGGCTAAGCATTGTATGGTGGCTAACTTATGAGTACAAGAACAAGATGAGAAACTACGCAACGATCGCAAACTAGTAATGATCAAGAACTAATCCGGAACTACTTACGTTCAAACATAACCCAACCGTGTTATTTTCTCGAACGCACCCGAAAAGAGACAGTCACGGTTACACACGCGGTTGGTGTATTTTAATTGAGTTTAGTTCAAGTCCACTACCACCGGATATTAACAAATTCCCATCTGCCACATAACCGCGGGCATGGTTGTCGAAAGTTTAAACCCTGTAGGGGTGTCCTAACTTAGCCCATGACAAGATTATGATCCGCGGAGACAATCCTCCATCGCAGGACATCTGATCAAACTCGGGATCCCGGTGCACAAGACATTTTGACAATGGTAAAACAAAACTAGCAAGACCTCCCGATGCACCGATCTAGCCTAATAGGAGTCGGACGTATCTCGTTCTCAGGGTACACCGGATGGGCCATACGTCGGGTTGGCTGAGACCCTGGTTGCCTAGGGGGCGCCGGACAACGCCCGGTTTGGACCAGCACCCATGAGGAGCACTAGCCTGGGGGGTTGATTAAGACACCTCGGGTGCCGGTGGGTCCCGATGCAAATTTTAGTTGTTATTAGGCAAATGGTAAAACCAATGTTGGGCTTTGCTGGAAGAGTTTTATTCAAAGCGAGCTGTCAAGAGGAACCGATAAACCCTCATCGTGTTAGGGACGCAAAATCAAGGAACATAACACCGGTATGACGAAAACTAAGGCGGCAAGAGTGGAACAAAACACCAGGCAAAAGGCCGAGCCTTCCACCCATGACCAAGTATATATATGCATTATTTAAATAAGAGATAATGTGGTATCCCAAGATATCCATGATATCCATGTGCCAACATGGAACAACCTGCACCTGCACCTGCAAGTAGCAACACTATAAGAGGAGCTGAGCAAAGCGGTAACATAGCCAAACAACGGTTTGCTAGGATTGTGAAAAAGGTTAGAGGCTATCATTGCAACTTGGGAGGCTTGATAAACAAGTGGTAGGTAGCGCGACATAGCGATAGCATCGATACAACTAGCAAAGCAAAGATAGTAGTGAGATCCAAGGTGACGGTCAAATCTCACTAGGAAGAACACTGAATCCATGAAGTAGACGAATCAATGTAGTCGAACGGGTCCTCACAATCGCAACGTAACCAAAACTATCGAGAATAAGTACAACCGGAAAGAAGAGCATGTCATGATGCACAATCAAGTATGATGCATGTCCGGTTTAATGAGGCATGGCATGGCAAAGTGGAACAAACAATACTACAAATTAAGTGGAGCTCAGTATGCAACAAGTTACATATTGACGAAACACCACATTCAATTATTTAGTTCACTCCCGTTTATGAACAAGATAAGATTAAATGTTGGTTAACATGGGAAGAGGTGAAACATAAGTAAACTAACTATTTAGGCATGTTTAAATGAGGCCGGAATGATGAACAACAATTTCAGAAAATCCCCATGGGCATATTTTGGATTTGGTACAGTTCTGACCTAAATCATATTTATAATTTTGTTAAACATGCAAAGTAAGTGCACCATGTTATTCTATGCATTTTTCCACCCCATTTACATATAAATTTTATTTAATTCGGAGTTACTATGACTTAGTTATGAAATAAAGCATTTTAACAAGTCATTTAACAAATTAAATGCAGATAGCATTTTAGACATTTTAAACATGGATGAAAGTAGAATATTATGAAACTAGGTGAAATTCTAAGCATTTTACATGTTTAAATCATTTTAATCCCATGCACGTTTTGTTAGATACTAAATTCATGAAGTCTAGGGGTTTTTCTCTAAAACTGGGGCTCTCTGGATAATTGGACAAATTCGCAAAACCTAAAAAAACATACGCGGGCCGAAACAATTGGAGCTGGGCTGAACATGATCTGGGCAGGGCGCAACTCACCTTGTGGGCCTTGGCCCAGGTCGGTGGAGATGGTAGGCCAGCGGGGTGAAGGGAGCTCGGTCGGCTCGGCAGCGGAGCTGGGCTGCTCCTGGACGCAGAAGTGAGGGGCGCGGGATCGGTCAATGCAGGGACGATGCGTCCTCGATGCAGAGGAAGCAGAGGACTTGGCGAGCAAAGCGCGCAGCGGCTGGCGTTGCAGGAAGCAGCAGAAGCAGCGGGCAAGGCGGCTCCATGGACCTGGCGGGGCGATCGCTCAATGCAGGGTCGAACGGCGCTCGATGCAGAGGAGATGCAACGGATGTGGCAGGCGCGAGGTGCAGCAGAAGGGCATCAAACATGGCGAGGAGGCCGGGGACAAGGAGCTCGAGCTGGGCGTCCATGGTGATGCAAAGGACGGCGGCGTCGTCCTGCTACCTCAGAGAGAGTGACGTGAGGAGAGAGGCCATGGCAGGGATAAAAGAAAGGAGAGGAAGGTGAGGAAGAGTATGAAGGAGAACCAAGGAGAAAGAGGGGCGCTTCGGGCCGTCCTGCTGGTGGGGCTCGACGATGGAGGGAGGTCCGGTGGAGCTGCTACTTGCGGCGGTGCATGGGGAGCACGAGAGGATGCAGGGGTTTCGGCTCCTGGTTGCTGCTCGGGGCTGGTCCTCGTGACGCGGGCGACGAGGTAGCTAGAAGAGGACCTCGGGTATGGAGGTGCACTGGGTGGCTTGCTGGACCGATGGGGATCGACGTTGGTTGGATTGGGTGGTGTCTCAAACGAAGGGGAAGGTGGTTGGCTATGGGTTAGGATCCGAGAAGATCCCAAGGAGGAGGTGGCTGGCGTTCGGTTGGCTGGATCGGATCTAGGAGGATCCCCAGAGCTAAGGGAGTTGGTCTAGTGGCGGCCGAAGGAATGGAAGGATGGGACATCTCCTAGGATCTAGGGTTGCCACTTATATATATAGCGAGTGAGATTAGGGTAGGGGGTTATCTCATCCTAAAAAATAGGCTAGGGAGTCCAATAAATAAAACAAAGATATTTAGGGGACGTTTGGAGATGATCCGGATCCATCGGTCATGACTGTCCGGGTCAGGTTCGGGTAAGGTTTTGGACGCGCATGATGGGTTTGACGAAAGAGAGGGGAGTTTGATGGGCTCAGAGAAGAGATAGAAGAGAGCGGTCCGGTTGAAGCGGTAACTACGAACGGATTCAAGTTTTATGAAAACAATGATGGCAACGGAGTTCCGATGCAATGCAGATGATGACATGATGAATGCAACAAACAATTAAATCACACGGCGATCACGAAAAACATAGAAGACGCCTGGAGCGTCGGTCTAGGGGTGCATGATGATGGGCTGGGTCTTCGTATGTGGACCTTATGACTTTGGTAAAGAACTGAATGTTATAGCCCTCAAGTGCCAACTCAGTAAGATATAATTGGGCTGTGACTTAGGAAATGATGAAAGGCCGGCTCATTTCCTTGAGATAACCGGGTCTATTGACAATGTAATGACTTGAAAAGCAATTTTCATTAGCCCCTAAGTGCCATGGTGCATGCTTGCAGTGACATGGGACTTGCATATGTGCTATAATCTTGATTTGAATAATGTAGTCCCCCAAGTGTCGGGTCGTGTGCCTCCAACGACCCGGGACTATTCCTTCCACTGTAGAATAAAATCATATCCATTGTTTGGCTGTGGCATAAACTGGCATATAGTTGACAGCGGATGGCTAGATTTTATTAAAGCTGGAGGCAATGCAACAAGTAGATGATCTTCGCGACACTCATTATGTATCCTTGGTGTTGATAACGCGATGTGAATCTGTGAAAGGTTGAGGTCAACCATGTTGGGTTATAAATAATCCCGTATGAATTGTGCCAGGAACTCGACAGATGGTTCGTCCTGGCTGGTTGTTGAAGTTAACCGAACTATAGTGGTGACGAATTGTGCGCCTGTCCATTGAGCTATCTAGTGCAAGCAGAGGCTAATATATATTATGATTTTCTCCAGAGTTGTTGTAATAGACCAGGCCGCGGGGGCGGACGGTAGAAACAGCCGCGACATCAGAGGCGGTGCGGACGTGGGAGAGTCGGCCGAGGCGTTGTAAGCCGGCGGAGACGGGTGAGTCAACCGCAGGTACGTTCCCAACGAGCTGATGTAGACCAAGCCGCAAGGGCGAAGGCTTGCGCACATCCGTTGAGCAACGAAGCAGGAGCGGTCCCGATGAGTCGATGTAGACTGGGCCGCAGAAGCGGCGACTTATGCACATCTGTTCGCGAGGTAGTGCTTGCAGACAGACGCCAAACCGCAGGATGGCGGTCTGTGCACCTGCCTATCGGGCAACGTGGCTTGGGCGGACGCTGGTGCATGATGATGCTGGTGCACGCTCAGTATCCATGGCATAAAATATATCACATGCGAGAGTAATTGTTCTCGAAGAAATAAAAATGGATCAATAAAAATGAGCTAGATGGATTTCACCTGATTTGTTCAAACGTTAGATGATCGTAGCATCCGTATATCCCCTTTTAGTACTATTGCTGAATTCCTTTTGATTCTTACATATACAAAGGATAGGGCCCTGCCAGATACAGCCACAACTCCTTTTCTCGAATGATGAGCAGTGCTTATAGCCCTCCACAATGCTCCTTTGGATGCATGCCCATGATGGCGTTGACTGTTTCTTGGCATCCTGATCGCTTTACATAGCACGTGAAGTGATGTGACATAGCCTCAAAAAACAATCAGGTTATTGGATTTGTTTGGCTTTTATCTCCGTGTATGGTTTCTTTGGGAGGAGTACGCCTCTCACGGAAACTTCTATCATGTGCCACCTGATAACCTATGAGCTAATGCGTAACTGCTTCTCGTTTTTTCTGTTTGTTCCGCCTGCAACCAAGTGATTTTGTGGGGCTGCTCTTGAGTGGATGTAGCAATTATTTATTAATAGTACTAGCTGGTACTAGATTATCATGTGAGCAAGAAGTACTCAATTAGTACTTGACCGTGAGATCTGTCACGTGAGCAGTGCCAGGAGTGTCTGATGCAACTTGTTTCTGCCCCATTGTTGTCTTTGTCTTCACATGCATGTGTAGCAGACTGAAAAAACATCGACCTGGTGAAAACATAGATCACTGCCTCGGCCACGGCCGGATCACCCATTATCTTTATTTTCCTTGAACACCCGGCCAGAGCTAGACGCTGGAGTAGTGGGGAGTCGGTGTGCTCGCGGGCCAGAGGCGGAGCGACGTGTGGTGTGGCGGCGGCTGTGGCCGATGCGAGGCACAATAGAGGGCGTCAGGCGCCTTGGCGAGTCCATGATGGCTCAAGGCTTCACTAGCAGGGGCGGCTCGGAGGTGCGTCCACGATGACGAGGCGGCTCAAGGCTGTGCCTGGCGGGGGCAGCGTGAGGGCGGCTCAAGGAGGAGGAGAAGGCATCTTAGCAACGGGCGAGACCGCGAAGGTGGTGGCTGCTTCGGACGCACGACTGCTCTCAGGTGGGGGTGTTGATGAGTGACAAGGCGGAGACGCACTAGTAGCTCATGACAGAGGTAGTGGCGGCTCAGCGATGGAGCGTCGAGGTGGAAACGTGCCGGCGCGGGGGTGGTGCTGATAACCCACAAGTATAAAGGATCGCAACAGTTTTTGAGAGTAGAGTATTCAACCGAAATTTATTGATTCGACACAAGGGGAGCCAAAGAATATTCTCAAGTATTAGCAGCTGAGTTGTCAATTCAACCACACCTAAAAGACTTAATATCTGCAACAAAGTATTTAGAAGCAAAGTAATATGGAATTTCTTCTTCTTCTTCTTCTTCATTCCCAATTTGCAGATTTGCTTTAGATGAGGAAGCTTGCATTGATGGAGTCTACCATTCTCTTTATGCCTCCTTCTTGTTTTGATTTGTAGCATGAACAATGTGAAACTTGCTACCTATATATGTATGTATGGATGCAACCATTGTATGCTTGTTGTTAGATATGTTGGCTAGCTATATATGTTGCGTATGGACTTTTGATTTGCTATGTATATGTGTTGGATGATCATATCCATATGGCAGGGATATGATATTTGGTATGTATATGTGTTGGTATGCTTGTCGAAAGTATTTTTATATGTGTATATCTGTGAAATTGAATGAATTTAACAAAAAACAGAAAAAACAGGGGCTATACAGGCTCTTTGCCGTCGGCTAGCAGACGGCAAAGAGCTTCCCCGTCAGCCAGCAGATGGCAAATATGCCATGTGTCAACTACCTGTGCAACCTGGGGCAATAGGCTGGCTATTTGGATGGCAGACGACAAAGACCATTGCATCTTTGCCGTCAGCTAGCACACGACAAAGAATTCAAATAGGCTAGCCCCCAGGTGCTGCCACGTGGACTGCTTTGCCGTCCGCTGGCAGATGGCAAATATGCAAAGGTCTTTGCCATCCGCCAGCAGACGGCAAGTATGCAAAGGTCTTTGCCATCTGCCAGCAGACGGCAAAGCACGCCGTTAACCCACTAACGGCTTGTAGCTGACATGCCTGCCGTACAGGTCCTTTGCCGCCTGCTGGCGAATGGCAAAGACCATTTCATCTTTGCCGTCCACCAGCAGACGGCAAAGATGCCTTTGATGTAGCTCATTCAGCCGGACCTATTGATGTCTGCTGGCGGACGACAAGGCATGCCTTTGCCGTCCGCCATGGCTGACGGCAAAGTTCCTGATTCCTGTAGTGAATGAGATATTCATGAACAAGCATCAAGTGAGGAAATAGATAAGGATTATTAGAAAAAAGATACGAATGGTGGCAAGCAAATAATTTTTTATGCTCTATCCAATACAACAGTGAGCTGTAGGATGGTAACTACAAACTCTGCAGCCTTCTCTTTTTACTGCCCATAATGAGTTGTTAGACAACAATGTCTAAATTTTTTTCGTTCGCATTGGTTACCGAAGCAGTTCACTCAAGATTACCTCGTAAAGTACATGATTGGTGGACACAGAATGAAGGTTAAAGTATTTCATCTAGTCTACGATGAGCATTGAGAAGTCATAATGAAGACAGTGAAGGATGGACGGGCAACCATCACAAGGTGTTGGCCTAGAGTCGTGCGCGCATTACGCATGGGGGAGGGCACAATATGGGCATTCCGCTTCACCTTCTCCAGCAACCACAATGTCATCCGCCTCTCTCTTTACAGTCTTTAGTACAATTGTGTTTCATCATTCTTTAGGTGGTGCTTCTGTAGTTCTTTAGCATATGTACCTGTGCATCGAATTATGCATTCGTGGTTGAACCTATATTTGTAATAAACATGGTTGGATATGAAATAAGTGATTGCCTACTTTCAAATTCAAAACATGTGATTTTTAAATTAGGGATCAATTAGGGATTAATTAGGGATTACACCACACACGGTTTGCGAAAGCGCAACGTCTGCAATAGACGTG
This sequence comes from Triticum urartu, assembly GCF_003073215.2. Classification (NCBI taxonomy): domain Eukaryota; kingdom Viridiplantae; phylum Streptophyta; class Magnoliopsida; order Poales; family Poaceae; genus Triticum; species Triticum urartu. The sequence goes on along the minus strand of NC_053028.1, from coordinate 596,069,580 downwards.
GAGATCAGACACGTTCCTAGGATCCACAACGTGTGCGATCAACCTCCACTGCACACACGATCAACCTAGAAAAAACGTGTGCGATTAACAACAACATTCACACAGTTCTTTCTTATTAAATGTTTGTGATAGTCACTGTCGGTGTCAAAACCGGTGGATCTCAGGTAGGGGTCCCGAACTGTGCGTCTAGGCGGATGGTAACAGGAGGCAGGGACACGATGTTTTACCTAGGTTCGGGCCCTCTTGATGGAGGTAAAACCCTACGTCTTGCTTGATTTATTCTTGATGATATGAGTATTACGTGTCGGTGTCAAAACCGGCGGATCTTGGGTAGGGGGTCCCGAACTGTGCGTCTAGGCCGGATGGTAACAGGAGGCAGGGACACGATGTTTTACCCAGGTTCGGGCCCTCTTGATGGAGGTAAAACCCTACGTCCTGCTTGATTAATATTGATGATATGGGTAGTACAAGAGTAGATCTACCACAAGATCGAGAGGCTAAACCCTAGAAGCTAGCCTATGGTGATTGTTGATTGTTGTTGTCCTACGGACTAAACCTTCCGGTTTATATAGACACCGGAGAGGGTTAGGGTTACACAGAGGTCGGTTACAAAGGAGGAGATATCCATATCCGTATTGCCTAGCTTGCCTTCCACGCCAAGTAGAGTCCCATCCGGACACGAGACGAAGTCTTCAATCTTGTATCTTCATAGTCTAACAGTCCGGCCAATGGAGATAGTCCGGCTGTCCGGAGACCCCCTAATCCAGGACTCCCTCAGTAGCCCCTGAACCAGGCTTCAATGACGATGAGTCGCGAGTATTGTCTTCGGCATTGCAAGGCGGGTTCCTTCTCCGAATACATCACAGAAGAATTTGAATACGAGGATAGTGTCCGACCCTGCAAAATAAGTTCCACATACGCCGTAGAGGAATAATATTTTCGCAAATCCAATTTGCTGACTTGTTTTGGTAGCATGACGTTATGTCATGGCCCTGGTGATTATTCGAACCATTTTTCTTCAACCAGCTCCACACATAACGCGAGGCAGTTTCTTGACACGTCTTGTCAAAGCAGAGATCGTGTTCCCCCAATTACGGGATTCTCATTAATGCGGTCATGGGTAACCCAACCGTGTCTAGGACTCCTAGATTATAGGCAAGTAAACGGCTACGGAGAGGACGCTTGATATTCACCCTCTTTATAAAGGGACAAGGTTTTCGCTTTTTCCCTCTCGTGCTCAATCGAACCCTTCCCCCGCCTCGAGTTCTAACACCCAAAGCCCAGGTTAGGTGCTCCGGATCTTCAATCATGTCCGGATCCAGCCTTCAAGGCCGATGGATGCCCTCCTCCGTTACGGAAGAGGACATTAAGAAGTTGAGGGAGGCCAGATACCTGACCGCCGAGGTTTCGCATCGGCTGCCTGCTCGGGGCAGGTCGTCCCTACTCCCGAACCCAACGAGAACGTCGTGTTCGTCTCCCACTTCCTCCGAGGCCTAGGCCTCACTCTGGATCCCTTCGTCTGGGGTTTGATGTTCTATTGATTACGGGCTAGATTTCCACGATCTAGCTCCGGACTCCTTTCTCCACATCTCGACATTTATTGTCGTGTGTGAGGCCTTCCTCCACATTACCCCTCACTTCGCTGTGGCTCAAGACCTTTGAAGTGAAGCCGAAGATGATCGAGGGGCAACATCAGCGTGCGGAGGTGCATCAATAGGCAAGATGGCAGGAGCTCCATGGTCGAAAGGTTCCTTTCCAGAGGTGTCCGAATTATGGCAGGGAGTGGGTAGTGCGCCCCTTTCGCTCGCCCCCCACCACAACTGATGTCATGGATTAGCAGGGTTGAGCTGGGGTCCAGCCAAGGACGTGCCTATACTGCAAAGCCGCATTGAGATCTCTTCGAGGGAGATTTTAATTTGGTTGTGGTAATACAAGTTATGCTGGTTCGTCAAGTCCAGCCTTGCAAACGCCGGCCCCTTCGCTTGTGGGAGTTCAACCCAGAAGGACCACGTGCCATTTTCAAAGTTTCCTCGGCTGACGCACGAGGAGATGTACAAGTCATTCTTTGGACCTCAAATAGAGTGTCCGGATACTACCGAGGACGTGGGCCTGAGCAGTAACCGCGCCGCCGAACAAGTAAGAAATCCTATGGCCGAACACACTGTCTTTTTGAAGTTATTTCTGAGAGTTCGCTTTTTGACCAGGACTGGCTAACAAAGGCGAAGATGATTCGGTGTTTGGCCCCCCTCCCTGAGGGTTTGGAAAATCCGGTATTGGAAAAGATGCTCGAGGTCGCACCTTGCCCGGAGCCCTCGAAGGAAGATACAGGGGGATAATACGGGCGGACGCGGGCCCCCATCGCTGCAGTTCCAACCGAGGGAATGAGCGTCTCCATGAAGGAGGATAACCGGGGGAGGAAAAGGACTGCTTCCGAGGATCCGGAAGCCGAAGCCTCCAAACGGGAGAAGAAGTCTCCCACAGAGGGTCCTGCCTCGGGGGGTGCTTTGCCGCACAAAGTCCGCGGGGGGATCAGCCCTCCAACGAGTCGTAAGTGATCCAAAATACTTTAATAGTAGAGGTGCTATCTTTTTTCTGAGAAAATAACCACCGCATATATCTTGCAGTTCGGGCCTTAGCCCCTCTCAGCTGAGCTCGTCTTCGGGGGATCTTCTTCCAGAGATGGAGAGCGAAACGCCTCCCCCGGACTCCTCCGCTCAAGAAGCGGGCGACCCCGAAGTGTCGTCACGGAGGGCCTCTCCGGATCCGGTGAGGCCAGAAGATAATCCCATAGACCCCCGAAGTCCCCAGCGTCCGGCTCCCGAAGAGAGCAAACAAAAGAGTCCGGCACCGTCTGGTATGCGGTCGGACGTTCTGAGGGAGCTGGTGGGGCGAGCGGCCATCTCAGAAGAACACCGTACGCTGATGGGTACGGTGATGGAGAGAATTTCGTCCGCCGAAAGCGGATTACATGAAGCCTTTATGAGTCTACTGACAGGCTTTGAGGTACGTGAGATAATATGTGATAGTACCGCACATGTTAGGTGTGCCCTGTGTAGATAGTAGCCCCTGAGACTCTGGTTGTCGTCGAGAACGGCGGCGAACAGAGGATCATAGTCCCAGGCAATAGACTGCCTCCTATGTGCAGGTGGTGGAAGCTCCGGTGTAGCCGGACTAGTGAGTTTGCCAAATTAAAACGGCAACTGGATGCGGCAGACGCCGACATCGAGCTTGTTAACAAGAGGCTTGACGAGGCACAGGGTAAGTGTTATTATCTGGTGAATGCCACATAGTAAGAGCAGCATGATGCCAGTATCTTTAATATGTTGTGACTGCAGATGGAGCTGCCACCGTGGAAGCCTTGCGGGAGAACTTGCCCGAGCCAAGGAACAAGCGAGGATTAGTAATGCGGCTGCTTTGAAGGCGGCCGAAGAGTTGAAAGCCGAGAAGGCCGCACATTGCGAGAGCCAAGAGAAGATGGCCAAGATGGCCGTAGAATTAAAAGACACTGCCGACCGTTGCGGGTCCTTGAAAAAGAAAACCGAGCGAAGGCAACGGACCTTGAGAAGGCCACGATGGCGGACAAAGACACCCGTTCTGCTATGAGAGCGAAGGAGGAGTTGCGGGAAGCCGGGGATATTGCGGCTGGGAAGCCCTTCATGTTATGGAGGAAGTTCGAAGAGCCACGGTATGCCCCTCTGGATCGGCTGTGGAGTTCGGCAGATGCGTATATGGATTTGGCGGCGAGCGCTGCCAATGCGGCCAAGTACTTCCAAGGTCAAACAGATCGTGAAGTGGACAAGTTGTTCTGGTCGCAATTCAACGTTCCAGAGCATCCGCTTTCATTGACTGACCAGCTAGCCGAATTGGCCGAACTGAATAGGTTGTCCGGACTCGCCATGAGGTCTGTTGTGGATCAGCTATGGCCGGAAAAGCCAAAGCCGAACAGCTATTTCAGCTTAGAGCAACAGTTCCTTTGTGCGGTGCCGTGCATTAATGCGATGAAGAGGTCGGCGTGCATAGAAGGCTCGCGGATGGCCCTTGCCCGTGTTAAAGCATACTGGGCGGAGATGGACGCTACCACTGTTGTGGCGCAGGGTTCGGCCATAGGCCGAGTGGCTGCCGAGCACTATTTCGAGGAGGTTCTCGAGGGTGCTCATTTGATAGAGGCCCAGTGCTCGAAGAATATTATGTTTGAGTGATATGTATTCTCATTGTAAGCACAATGCTTTTATGAAATTTTATAAGGCTATCTCTATACTTTTGCCTGAAAGTAGTATGATGCCTCCTGTGCGGCCGTTTATGTATACATGTGTATAACCTGAAAGATTGCAGCCGTTGGCTTCAACCCCCACGCATATAATGCGGAGGTGCTCGCGAAAAATGCGTGTTCACACTTAACCCAACGTCTTGGTCCTATTAAGGAGGTGATAGCGTAGCGAACGAGGCAACCGGACTATAATGCTTTAACACTTTCACTTAGCCATAGGAGTTTGACAGTGGGGCTACTAGATAGCCCCTAGTGGCTCCGCACTCTCCCGATCTCGGGGTGCATACATGCCTGGCCGGAAAATGACCCTTCGTTAAGGCGGAGGAATTCTAACATTTTGATAGGTCATCGAGTGGTTGACCAGTCTCACGCTATATCATGACAGTCAGTTTTCGGCTTTCTCTACTGAGGTGCTCGTCCGGATGAACCAGGGCACAATCGCAGTAGTTCTCCTGGTGCTACCTTAGCCGATAGCGGAACGTAAGGCACCAAAACACAGGAGCCGGGCAAACCCAACATTTGACCAAAGATAATGATTCGGAGCTGATGCATATAAGGCCAAACTCGCGACGCCGAACACTCCCTAAGGTATTCGGTCTTTATGGTATAAACCGGGCCTAAATAGTGCCCTTTGTAAGAAGCCCCTTGTGTCCAGGTACGTGCATTATTCTGACGTGGCCACATGCCAAGACGTCAGCATCCTTCTCAATTGTGCTGAGAATTCGGTGGATGTGTATCAACAAGAGACAGTAAAAAAGGTTTACGCAGGGTCTTAATCTAAAAAGAATCCTTGCAACGGGTCCCTGCTGCACGTCTGCGCCTGTGTCTCTGTTGTGTCGTATCCTGGACAGGTGTAGCGCGATGGTCATCTGTAAAAGAGAGGATTTTAGGTGAAAAAGTTGTCGTGCAGAGAGATAGTTTTTAAAGAAATTATGTATAATTCAAGATGAGTAAAAATTGCCACTTGTCTGCGCGCGTTGAGCCCCTTGTAATTGTAATAGGGGTGTGACCGGTATGAATTACATATAGCTGCGCCGGACTCGTCTAACCGTGTCCGTGGTCTTGACGACCTGTTAAATGCTTTAGTTGGTGAGGCCATTTTTAGTGTGCGGCTGCCAAGGCAGCCGCACTCTCTTCGGCACGCAAAGATCGTTTAATACTTCCGTTCACTGTAATGATGCCACGTGGGCTAGGCATCTTGAGTGTGAGGGAAGCGTAGTGCGGTATTGCATTAAAGCGAGCGAAAACTTCACGTCCGAGTAGTGCTTGATAGCCACTTTGGAACGAAGCGATGTGGAAGGTTAAATGTTCGCTACAAAAGTTATCGGGGAAGTCGAATATAACCTTTAGTAGCTGGGAGCCCGTGCAATGAGCCCCTGGGCCTGGCGTTACTCCTTTAAGGTAGTATTGCTATGGAGAATTTTTGTTGGGTCTATCCCCATTTCGCGGATTGATATCCTGGTATATCAGGTTTAGACTGCTGCCAACCGTCCATCAGGACTCGTGTGAAGTGGTATCCGTCAATTATTGGGTCTAATACCAGGGCAGCCCATCCTGCACGCGGATACTTGCTGAGTAATCACGATGGTCGAAAGTGATCGGTTGAGACGACCAGTGGCAGGACTCGCGGTGATAGGCCTTGGGCATATTTTTCTGGGAGTGCCGTTTTGTTTCTTCCCTTGATCACGTGTAACACGTTTACTGTTTTGACTTCTGGTGGAAATTTCTTTTGTTCCCAGTGTCTTGCTTGAGAGGCTCATCCTCGTCTTCGCTTGGTGTATCCTCCCCCTTGTACGGCGTTGAGCTTGCCGGACTGCTTGAACCCAACATTCTCTGTGGGTATGATTAGCGGGTTTACCAGGGGTGCTATGGATCTGACATATTTGGTCCAGAATTTTGTTTAGGCTGGACAGTTCGTCTCTGGCGCCTTTAGAGGGCGGCTTTTGCTGACCTGGCCGAGAGCTTTTGAATCCGGCGTTTACTGTCTGCTCTTCGTGCTGTCTTCTTTATTTCCGGCGTTTGTTATTGCTGTTGCGCCGTGATTTCCCGTTTCCATCTCTAACTTCGGATGTACTGGGGTCGCTGGTGCTGCATCTGGCTAGCCAGCTATCCTCACCCGCGCAAAAGCGGGTCATGAGGCTTGTTAATGCTGCCATTGTTCTCGGCTTTTCTTGGCCGAGGTGTCTGGCAAGCCATTCGTCACGGACGCTATGCTTAAAAGCTGCCAAGGCTTCGGCGTCCGGACAGTCGACAATTTGGTTCTTTTTAGTAAGAAACCTGTTCCAAAGCTTTCGGGCTGACTCTCCGGGCTGTTGAGTTATATGACTCAAATCATCGCGTCCGGAGGTCGGACATAAGTCCCTTGAAAATTTGCCCGAAAGGCGTCTTCGAGCTCTTCCCAACTTCCAATGGAGCTTTCGGGAGGCTCTTAAGCCAGTGCCGAGCTGGCCCTTTGAGTTTGAGTGGTAAATACTTAATGGCGTGGAGATCATCTCCCCGAGCCATGTGGATATGGAGGATATAGATCTTAATCCAGACCCCAGGCTCTGTTGTTCCATCGTATGCCTCTATGTTTACGGGTTTGAATCCCTCTGGAAATTCATGGTCCAGCACCTCATCGGTGAAACATAGGGGGTGTGCGGCACCCCGATATCTGGGTGTACCGCATTGTTTAGATGTTTGTTGTGTTGCATCGTATGCTGGAGAACGCTTGCGTGGTCCGTAGATGGATCTGGTTTCGCCCTCCTTTTGATGCGAGCCCTCGCGTAGACCGCGTATTGGCTTATGTGCGGCGTTGCTTGCGCTTTATGTTGGCCGTGAGGTCGTCTATCCGGCCAGATGGCTGTTTTAATTTTTGGTTGTGGGGGGTCTGAGGCCTCCTCATCGAATTCAGGTAGCAACTTCCGCTTTGGGTAGCTCTTGGTGGGGCGATTGCCGCCGTACTTCGCTGCTGTGTTGAGTACTTTACTCCATCTGATTTGGAGTGTGTCTGCGCCTTGAGCCTTTGCTTCTGCTTTTTCAGACTCCTCGCGGTGGCAACAAGCCTTTGACGGGCATTCTGCTGCTCCGGGTGCCTGTCCGGCGTTATGTCGTCCGGACTATTATCTTTGACAGAATTGGTTTGTTCGGTTTGATTCTCCGTATTGCCGTGGTCCGGCAGTGGTTCGCCCTGCTCTAACGCTGGGTCTGTATGATCGTTGTTTCTACCGAGGCGGGATTTGGGGCGGTGCTTACGCCACCGCTTTGACTGCTTCTCGAGGGGACAAGCCTTCGTAGCGTCCTTCTGTTCCTCGTCGTCGTCTTCTTTTGGTGTGTCCACCATGTATACGTTATATGATGAGGTGGCTTTCCAATGCCCTATAGGCGCTGGTTTATATTCGTCTCCTACATCGTCGTCCATACCGTCGATGTCTTCAGAGTTGAAGTCGAGCATGTCGGTTAAATCATCGACAGTGGCTACGAAGTGGGTGGTGGGTGGGCGTCGAATCTCTTCGTCGTCCGCATCCCAATCTTGTTGGCCGTAATCCGGCCAAGGCTCTCCTGACAAAGAGAGAGACCTTAGTGAATTCAGAATGTCGCCGAGGGGCGAGTGCTGAAATATATCTGCGGCGGTGAATTCCATGATCGGCGCCCAATCGGATTCGATTGGCCGGGGCGCGAGCAGTTCGGAGTCCGGAAGAGAGTCCGGCACCTTGGAGTCACGGGCTTCGCGGAGGATTAGGCTGGTGTTCGGCTCGATCGCCGTTGAGACTGCAGCCCCTGAGGCGGTGTCTAGCCACCCGTCCTCGATTGGTGCAGTTGGCTCCGAGCTAAGGATCGAAGCTGATGCGGGCACGGCCTCTGGGTACTGTTCGGCGGCAGAGCTAGGTCATACCCATCGTGACAGTGCGGCGTGCCCGGCTGTGGCTCGAATCCGTCGAAGATCAAGTCTCGACGGATGTCGGCCGTGTAGTTCAAACTTCCAAATCTGACCTGCATGGCCAGGGGCGTAGCTTTCAATCTGCTCCAGATGGCCAAGCGAATTAGCCCGCAGTGCAAAGCCGCCGAATACGAAGATCTGTCCGGGGAGAAAAGTCTCACCCTGGACCGCATCGCTATCGATGATAGAGGAGCCATCAAGCCTAAGGCGACGACACAGAGGAACTCTCAATGAAAGCACCAATGTCGGTGTCAAAACCGGTGGATCTCGGGTAGGGGGTCCCGAACTGTGCGTCTAGGCCGGATGGTAACAGGAGGCAAGGGACACGATGTTTTACCCAGGTTCGGGCCCTCTTGATGGAGGTAAAACCCTACGTCCTGCTTGATTAATATTGATGATATGGGTAGTACAAGAGTAGATCTACCACGAGATCAGAGAGGCTAAACCCTAGAAGCTAGCCTATGGTATGATTGTATGTTATGGTTGTTGTCCTACGGACTAAAACCCTTCGGTTTATATAGACACCGGAGAGGGTTAGGGTTACACAAGGTCGGTTACAAAGGAGGAGATATCCATATCCGTATTGCCTAGCTTGCCTTCCACGCCAAGTAGAGTCCCATCCGGACATGAGACGAAGTCTTCAATCTTGTATCTTCATAGTCTAACAGTCCGGCCAATGGAGATAGTCTGGCTGTCCGGAGACCCCCTAATCCAGGACTCCCTCATCTTGTATCTTCATAGTCCAGGAGTCCTGCTGAAGGTATAGTTCGGCTATCCGAACACCCCCTAATCCAGGACTCGCTCAGTCAACTTCAGGTTTTCTACAACCGGACATTAACAAATTCCCATCTTCCCATAACTGCGGGCACCGCTTTCGGAAGTTCAAATCCCTGCAGGGGTGTCCCAACTTAGATCATCACAAGCTCTCACGGTCAATGAAGGATATTCCTTCTCCCAAGACATTCTGATCAGACTCGGCATCCAGGTTACAAGACATTTCGACAATGGTAAAACAAGACCAGCAAAGCCACCCAAATGTGCAAACAAATACCGATAGGAGCTGCACATATCTCGTTCTCAGGGCACACCGGATTGTCCAAGGTTCCGGTAGGCCAGCCCAGAGTTGCCCCTGGTGGCCACCGGCAGCTGACAGGTTGGACCAACACTCAGAGGAGCACTGGCCCGGGGGTTTAAATAAAGATGACCCTTGAGTCTGCAGAACCCAAGGGAAAGAAAAGGCTAGGTGGCGAATGGTAAAACCAATGTTGGGCCTTGCTGGAGGAGTTTTATTCAAGGCGAACTGTCAAGGGGTTCCCATTATAACCCAACCATGTAAGGAACGCAAAATCCGGGAACATAACACCAATATGATGGAAACTAGGGCGGCAAGAGTGGAACAAAACACCAGGCATAAGGCCGAGCCTTCCACCCTTTACCAAGTATATAGATGCATTAATTAAATAAGAGATATTGTAATATCCCAACAAAATATCCATGTTCCAAACATGGAACAAGCTCCAATCTTCACCTTCAACTAACAACGCTATAAGAGGGGCTGAGCAAAGCGTTAACATAGCCAAAACAACAGTTTGCTAGGACAAGGTGGGTTAGAGGCTTGGCTTAACAATATGGGAGGCATGATAAGCAAGTGGTAGGTATCGTAGCATAGGCATAGCAAAAGAGCGAGCAACTAGCAAGCAAACATAGAAGTGATTTCGAGGGTATGGTCATCTTGCCTGAAATCCCGCAAGGAAGAAGAACGAGTCCATGAAGAATACAAACGGACATAGATGAACGGATCCTCACAACTCCGGAACGAAATCGAAGCTAACGCGAGAATTAACCCGGAAAGAAACAAACAACAAAGTAAACAACCATCACATAATCATGGCATGATGCACAATCAAGTATGATGCATGTCCGGTTTAATGAGGCATGGCATGGCAAAGTGCGCAATCAACCCTACAAATTAGGTGGAGCTCAATATGCAACTCCGTTGCATATTGACGAAACACCACATTCAAGTTATTTAGTTCGATCCCATTTATGTACCAACCAATATTAAATGTTGTTAAACATGGCAAGAGGGTGAAGCAAAGTAAAACTACCTATCTAGTCAAGTTTAAATGAGGCCGGAAGCAACGAACAACAATTTCGGTAAATCCCCATATGCATATATTAGGTTTGGTATTGTTCTTCCCTAAACCATATTTTATAGTTATTAAACATGCAAGATGAGTGCATCATGTTAAACTAGGCATTTTTCTACCCCATTTACATATAAAGTTTATTAAAAACCGAGCTACGGTTATTTAGTTATGAAATAAATCATTTTAGCAAGTTAATTAAGCAAGTTTAAACAAACAACATCTTAAGCATTTTAAACATAGATGAAAGTTGGATATTATTAAACTAGATGAAATTATAAGCAAGTTTCATATATAATTTATTTAGATCCGATGCATGGTTGTGAAGTTATTAAATGCATGAAGTTTAGGGGGCTTTCTGTAAAATAGTAATTCGGTGGATAATAGACAAAATCGTCTAGAGGAAAAAAACAAGACAAGGGCCAAAACTGCTAGGACTGGGCTGCTCACATTGGGCCTTATGTGGCCGGGCCAAAACAGTGGCTGGGCCTCTGGCCCTGGACGCAGGAGCGGGCCTGGGGGAGCTGGGACGGTGGAAGGAGGCAGGCCGATGCAGCGGGTCCGCGAGAGTCAACGCGGGCGCTCAGGCAAGGCGTCCGTCCTCTTCCTGGTTCGAAAGAAGCAGAGCAGCGGTGGCGCAAACTCCGGCGCGGCGGCGAAGGACGGTGGGCGGAGGATCTGGGCGATGCAGGCAACAGCACAGGCGCTGCTCGTCCTCCTGTGGAGCAGAGATGAGGTAGCCATGGCAGGCGGGCGCCAGGAGGCTCGGGCGATGGCGTTCGACGGGACCGGCGAAGCGGTGAGGCTCGACGGGAAGCAGGAGCGGCTGCATCCGACCAACAGCGACGACGAAAAGATCCCGGCGGCAGCGGCATGCTCCTGCGGGTAGAGAGAGAGAGAGGCTCGGGTGAGTGGGGAGGAGAGAAAGGAGAAGAAGTACGCGAGGAGAGCGCGGGGAAGGAAAGGGCGGCGCTGCTGGAGCTCATTTTTGGCAGGTTCGGGCGACGGACGGGGCATCTCCGGCGGTGGCGCTGGTCCATGGCGGCAGGTGGTTGAGGTCGAGGGGCTCCGGCAAGACGGGCTCGCGGAGGAGTCTGATCCGGCAGGGATACGAAAGGCAGCGACGAGAACAAACAGCGGCCACGGCGGGGACTTGGCGTCGGCTGGAGGAGCCCATCCATGGCGCTGCTCATGGCGTACCTAAGAGAGAGGGAGGTGCGTGAGAGAGGAAGAAATTGGGAGAGGGGGAAGAAGAAAGCAGAGGAGGAGCAGAGGTCCTGGAGGCCGGCGAGGTTGGACGCTGCGGGGTGGCTGCGGCTCGGGAAGAGGGGCTCGGGCTCCTGGCTCGCGGTCGACGGCGGGAGAAGGCATGGAGGCTGATCGGGAGGAGGGAGCTCCTGCGGTGGTTTGTTGGAAGAGATTCATGGTGGATCCCCATGGAGGACGAGGCTAGCAGCGGCTTCATTGGACAGGGAAGGATGAGGGATGGATCCCGATGTGGATTCGATGGGGATTGCGGCAGCGGGTGAAGGGACAAGTCCCTAGATTTTAGGGTTTTGTCCAGATTAGGTTAGGGGTCTATATATAGTAAGTGGATTTTGTATAGGGGCATTTGGTCCCTTCGATCAGAATCGGACGGTCGCGAAAAAATATGTTAGGAAGTCCAATTAACAAAACGGAGACGTTTTGTAGACGTTTGGGGACGATCCGGACACAATGGTGACGACTGCTCGGGTCGGATCCGGGACAACTTTTCAGGCGCGCGCGCGAGGAGGACCGCGGGCTGACGAGAGAGGTTAGGATGGACCTGGTGGTAGTTAGTGGGCTGTGTAGACAGTCTCGAGCTGAGAGAAGAGAAGAGAGGGAGGCCCGGTGACTGTTTCCGGAGACCGAAAACGTCCGATGTTAGACCGGCTATATTGCCGCTATAGTTATCCGTTGGGGCATCAAACGGACTCCGAACGCGATGAAACTTGGCAAGCGGCCTACCTACTCTAAAATAAGACCGCACGCCAACTCTCATCCCATTCCGAGAACATTCTCCGGCCACTCATAAAATAATATTTCGGACATGCCGCGGGCGCGTGCAAGTGTGACTGGGCTCAGAACGGACAACGGACAAAACGAGGAAATCGGGACGGATGCAAGTTTCAAAAACATGATGATGCAGTGCACATGATGACATGACAAGATGCGACACGCAAGAAAATGACAAAGCAACAACAGCGAATAAGCGGAGAACACCTGGCACATCGGTCTCGGGGCGTTACAACGCTCCAGAGGCTCGACGAATCGAGGCTTGATGCCGGACAGGATGAGGCCGTTTGCTCGCTCTACCTCGCCGTTGGACTGTGGATGGGCAACGGACGCTAAGTCCAGTCGGATGCCATGCGTCGCACAGAAACGGGCCAAGGCACCTTTGGCAAAGTTTGTGCCATTGTCGGTTATGATGCTATGCGGTATGCCGTACCGAATTGTGATGTCGGAGATGAAGGTCACAGGAGTCGGACCATTCAACTTCTTGATTGGTTTTGCTTCTATCCACTTGGTGAACTTGTCCATCACGACAAGTAAGTGAGTCGAGCCGCCTCGTGCCGTCTTGAATGGTCCCACCATGTCCAGGCCCCAAACAGCAAAAGGCCAGTCAATGGGAATAGTCTTGAGTGCAGAAGCCGGTTGATGTGGCTTGGAGCAGAACTTCTGGCACCCTTTGCATTTTTGGACCAAGGCCTTGGCATCTTCAAGAGCAGTCGGCCAGAAGAAACCATGTCGGAAGGCTTTGGCGACGAGTGCTCTTGAAGCCACGTGGTGGCCACACTCACCTTGATGGATGTCCTTGAGAATTGCTTGGCCTTGCTCCGGCTCCATGCAGCGCTGGTAGACACCAGTGATACTGCGCCTTACAAGATCTCTGTTGACTATGGTGTAGGCTGCTTCCCGGTGTTGCACTTGTCGAGCTAAGATCTCATCAGTTGGCAGCTCTTTGTTCACCAGGAATTTGAGGATGGGCTGGGCCCACAAAGGGGCTGCAATTTCTGCAACTGTCAGGAATGCGACTTGGACGAGGGTTGGAGTCGGCAGCCGCTTGCTGTGTCGATGAAGTCCCCGGGCCGATTGGCACAGTCCCCGGGCCGGGTTCCGGAGTCTCCGGGCCGACCGCCGTAGTCCCCGAGCCGGGTGCGACTGCCAGGATCCCCACGCCACCTGCCGGAACACTCATGCCATCTGCGAGGGCTCTCGAGTCGGATCTGACTGCTTCAGGAGGAGCTGGCACGAAGATAGAGTCTGACTCTGGCGATGGTTTGACAGACGGCTTGAGGAGGCGCTGAAGGGCGACGCTAGACGGTATTGCTTGACGGGTGGAGCCGATTCGTGCCAGTGCATCTGCTTGGTCGTTGTCGTTTCTTGGCACATGGAGAAACTCGCACCCCTCAAAATATCCACTGAGCTGCTGTACGAGGAAGCAGTAGCTCGCCATGTTTGCGTCTTTGGCGTCCCAATCGCCTGACGACTGCTGGACCACCAAGTCGGTGTCACCATAGCATAAGTTCTGGCGAATGCTGAGCTCTTTGGCCAGCTAGAGCCCGTGAATGAGTGCCTCGTATTCGGTGACGTTGTTGGAGGCGGCAAAACGGATTTGCAGCACATATTTGAGCTTGTCGCCTTTGGGAGAGGTGAGGACGATGCCGGCTCCCAAGCCGGTACGCATCTTGGAGCCGTCGAAATGCATTCGCCAATGGGTGCAGTCGGGCGCTGGCGGCAGATACCGGGTATCGGCCCAGTCGACGAGGAAATCGGCCAGTGCTTGCGACTTGATGGCGGTGTGAGGTCGGTAGTAGATGGTGTAGGGGGCCAAATCTATGGCCCATTTGGCCACTCAGCTTGAAGCATCCTGGCTCCTGATGATCTCGGCTAGTGGAGCCATGCAAACCACAATGATTGGATGCTCTTGAAAGTAAGGCTTCAATTTCTTGGCGGCAAAGTGCACGCCTTAGCACATCTTCTGGTAGTGGGGTAGTTTTGCTTGGAGGTCGACAGTACTTCACTTAAATAATATACCGGTCTCTGGACTGGTAGTGCCTTGCCTTCCTCCTTGCGCTCTACCACGATGACTGTGCTAACTACTCGGCTGGTGGCGGCGATGTAGAGGAGCATGGGTTCCTTAGGAGTCGGAGCCGCCAGGACAGGTGGAGTAGTCAACATTTCTTCAGTTGGAGAAAAGCTTCGTCCGCCTTGTGGTTCCACTCGAAAAAAGTGGTCTTCTTCATGAGTTGGTATAGGGGGAGAGCCTTCTCGCCCAGCCGACTGATGAATCGACTGATGGATGCCAAACAGCCGGTGAACTTTTGTACGTCCAGCAGTCGGCTAGGTACCTCCATCCTTTCAATGGCCTTGATCTTCACAGGGTTGCACTCTATGCCGCGTTCAGAGACCAGGAAGCCAGGAAGCTGGCCGGCTGGTACTCCGAAGACACATTTCTCCGGGTTGAGCTTGATTTGAAATAGGCGCAAGTTCTCAAAGGTCTCCTAGAGGTCTTCCAGTAGTGTTCCACGCATCTCCGTCTTGACCACCACATTGTCCACGTAAACGTGGGCATTTCTGCCGAATTGCTTGAGGAGGCACTTCTGCATGCAACGTTGGAAGGTGGCGCCGGTGTTCCTCAAGTAGAACGTCATGGTCAAGTAGCAGAAGGCTCCAACCGGCGTGATGAAGGCGGTCTTCAGCCTATCGGCCGGGTTCAACTTGATCTGGTGATATCCCTAATATGCATCCAAGAAACTCAACAACTCGCATCCGGCTATGGAGTCTATCACTTGGTCGATCCTTGGCAAAGCGAACGGGTCCTTGGGGCATGCTTTGTTGAGGCTAGTGTAGTCAATACACATTCTCCATTGCTTGTTCTTCTTCAGTACTAGGACCGGGTTGGCTAGCCATTCTGGAAAGAACACCTCCATGATAAAGCCGACTGCTAGCAGCTAGGCTATCTCTTCTCCAACAACTCTTCTCTTCTCTTCTGACAAGCGGCGCAAGGGCTGCCCGACTGGCTTGGCGTCGGATCAGACATGTAATTTTTGCTCAGCGAAATCCGTCGAGACACCTGGCATGTCTTTGGGGGACCATGCAAAGATGTCCCGATTCTCATGGAGGAAATCGACGAGCTCGCCTTCCTATTTGCTATCAAGATTTGCACCTACGACAACGTACCTCTTCGGGTGTTCCGGGTCCAAGGGTATCTTCTTCGTTTCTTTGGCCGGCTTGAACGAGCCCTCAGCTTCCGACTCCTTGGGATAGGGCGACATCTCTGGCTGCTTGCTTGCCATCGCCACAACCCGATCAAGGAGCCGCTTCTCAGCTGCGATCACGAGGGACTCGGCCAGCCAACTGCTTTTGCCACGCAGGCAGACGACTTCTTGTAGTCGCCAGTTATTGTCAGGATCCCCTTGGAACTCGGCATCTTCATCTTGAGGTAGGCATAGTGGGGGACAACCATGAACTTGGCCAAGGCAGGCCGGCCAAGTAACGCATGTTATGGGCTCTCGAGGTCCACCACCTCAAACCAAACTAACTCTCGGCGGAAATGATCTTTGTCTCCAAAGAGGACGTCAATCAGAATTTTGCCGATTGGTGAGCAGGAAAGGCCAGGAACTATGCCATGGAACACTGTCCGGCTGGACTGAAGCTGCCTCTGTCTGATTCCTAATTTCTCCATGGTATCCTTGTACAGGATGTTGATGCAACTGCCGCCGTCTATCAGGACTCTGGAGAAGCGAGCAGCTCGCTTGTCCGTGGCAAAGGTGGCGTCCAAAACTGTAACACCCCAAAATTTTGGTTTTTATTTTTATCAACTTCATCATTTGATTTAGAGAAGGTCACTTGAATTTTTCAAAAAAGGGGCTCATCTTCTCAAATCTTTATATGACAAATATTTCATGAGTTCTTCACAATATTGATTTTTGGTCTTGAAGATTTTTCATCTTGTGTTGGCTCAACACAAATAATTTCGGAAGGTTTTTTAAAATTTCTTTTTATTAAAAATAATTCCTATAAATTATGAATTTTATTCTTCCCCATTCAAAAATTACTCTCTTGCCATGACCTATGTTGAAAACTTTCTTCCAAAACCCACCTCCCCACTTTGGGTCAAGTCAAGCATCAAGTCCAGCAAAGTTCAACTTCCCCTAGATTTTAATTCTATTTATTTTAAACTCAAAATCTTTTTCTGCCATTTATTTGGACCTTAGTGATTTACAAAGGAACTACTAGATTTCCTTTGAGTTTTCGTTCCAAAGAAATTCCTCTGGCTAGTCCTTAGTGTCCTCAACCTAGATCCATCAAGATCTGCTAGTCCACAGCACAAATTTTTCAAAATTTGCTTGCTGCAAGTTTGGACCAGATTTGCCATTTTTGGTGAATTTCATTCTTTTTCCTTTCCAAAAATTCCGAGATAATTCAGGCAGTCTCCAGATGCATCAAGAGATCACTTCGCCAAGTTTCAGCTCTAGGAAAATTTTCCACGTGCATAAATCTTTTCGTCGAATTGGTGGCCGGCACTATTCCTGTAAAGTTTCAGAAGTTCAGTGTTGGGTTCAGTCATAAGTGTCGTTTTCGTCAGGGCTCTTCGTCAATCTCGCCAGTAGCTGCCTTGGATCGTTGCTCACTGCTCCTTTTTCTTATCCAATGTGCCGCACGGTCGTTTTGCCGGGCGCGAGCATCGGTGGCGACGTGTCACGTCAACTCCGGCGTCTTCCGCGGTGGCAGAACCGCCGTGGCGACCAGCAGGGGCCAGCCCTGCAGTACGGCGCCATCCAGCACCGCCCACACCACCAGGAGCCTCCGCGTGGCCGTCCTCTTCCCTGTGTGTGCTGCAGAACCGTCGCCATGGCCTTAGAGGCGCAGAGCGTGCTCTCTGCGGCCGACGAGCCCGTGAGCTCCGTTCCGTCGAGGCCACGGGAGTAGGCCAAATCCGATCAAGCTTAGCTGTTGAATGGAACCAGTGAACCAATCCGAAGGTGCCCAGTCACCTAAAATTCCAGCCTGACCACTGCCTGGCCGTAATCGCTCGCCGGAGTGATCCCGTTGTCAGCAACCGCCTTGGGCCGGCTATAAATAGAGGCCCCGAGCTCGCCTTCGACCCAACACCACTCCTCCACCTCACCAGAGCCGTGCCCAGCCACTAGAAGGACCTCGAGGAGGCCTTCTTCCCCAACTCCGGCCAGCACGACCTGCTCTGGTAGCCAGCTTGATTCACTCGATTCGTTGCATAGCTCTAGCTCAAACTTGGGGAGGAAACTCCTAGTGCACCCACTCCCCTAACCGGTGGTTCAATTTGGCGTTTGCAGCTCTCTTCGGAGGGATCCATCCTCGACTGAACCGCCGTCCGCCGGAGTGGAAGCCGTCGTCGGCGTGGTGCTCGCCGACGACCAAATCCACCACCCACCAACGCAGAATTGTCCCGTCAGTGCAACCATACCCTTGCCCTCCTCTGGATCGCTGTCGATCGTCGCGGGTGAGCATTGTTTGCTTCAGCCGGCGGTGGGATTTTCAACCTGACATGCGGGACTCCTCGTCAGCCTCTCCTCTTTTATTCGAAACGTTTTCTGAAAGCGCCTTCGGGCAAAGGACGTTTTCCCTTTGGGTTGGTGTTTTTCCAACCGAAACGTTTTTTGTTTTTTTTAAACTAGCCCCTGGAAAGTTTCTGTTTCATCACAGATTAGTCCCTGGACTAAAACCTTAATAACTTTTAAACAGAAGATGATTTTGAGTTGGTTCTTTTTCTATTATCTTTATTTTTCTATCTAGTTTTTATCATATTTATTTGAAAAATATGTGGAAAAATTTTTATGCACGCACGGTGTTTACGTTAGTATCTGATTTATTTTATAACGTAGATACCGAAGGAGGTGACGGAGCCGCAAACTTCGCCGAGCTAGACTCCGACTACTCGGAACCAGGCAAGCATGTTTGAACCTTTGATATGATGAGTGTTTTTCATGATTGCTTAAGTGGTTTTCTCATAACATGTTTATATAAGCATTTGTGAATGTTATATTTCATGCAAGCAAGCTGCAAGTGAGCTTCGAAATTCGATGTGTTCATATGATGGTGAGATAACCTGATCATGTGGTGGCATGATAGGTTGCAAGCTGGTATTGTCGAAGCATGCCAGTTTTATATCAACTGTTTAACTCCAGTATTAATGTGGATCAAGTCTTGTTCCCGTTCATCCCCTTCCGTGCTACCACATGTTTTCTGCAAAGAACACGGTTTAGTAAGTTGCAAACCTCTTTCCTTGTACACACCAAATAGAGGGGCCATGATGAGGGTTCCATGGCCCTGGGTTAAAGCCCGTCATCCGGTCAAGGGGCATGGGTGTTTCCGGTTGGGACCGAGAGGGGGGCACCCCTTAGAGCACGCGATATAAATTTGATCCCATGTTGTTCGAGGTTGTAGCCTCCCCGTCTTAGAGTTTTTCTTGAATGTTGCCTACGGTGATGCCTGGCAGCGGAATGTGGAATGGGTGTGTACTGGTTAGATGTGTTTCTCCTAAAATACCGTAAACGGAACTAGTCCTTTGTGACTACTGAAATCCGATGGCTGTGGTTAAAGAGTACAAACTCTGCAGAGTCAAAACCATTTGAGTAACCATGTCCATGGTCAAGGACTTTGGTCAACATATTAGTGTCAATCTCAGTATCAGTCTCAGTAACATTCTCCGGAGAATAAGCATGAAACTGAGAGTGGTAAACCCGGCCGAATGTTATTCCTGTGGATGGACTAACCAGTTTAGTATCATGTACCGAGTATTCCGTAGAATGATGTTACCTGCATGAGCTACTTGAATTCGAATGATGAGATATAAGCACTTTATGTGATGTCGCTCAGACATCCGACTTTGGCATTCTTGTTATTTACTTTGATATAAGCCCTTTATGTGATGTCGCTTAGACATCCGACTATGGCATTCTTGTTATTTATTTTGATATAAGACCTTTATGTGATGTCGCTTAGACATCCGACTGTGGCATTCTTGTTATTTACTTTGATATAAGCCCTTTATGTGATGTCGCTTAGACATCCGACTGTGGCATTCTTGTTATTTATTTTGATATAAGCCCTTTATGTGATGTCCCTTAGACATCCGACTGTGGCATTCTTGTTATTTACTTTTGATATAAGCCCTTTATGTGATGTCGCTCAGACTTCCGACTGCGGCATCCTTGTTATTTACTTTCATTATAAGCCCTTTTCAAGATGTCGCTTAGACGTCCAACTGTGGCACGTACTGTCATTTACGTTTGAATATAAGCCCTTTATGTGGTGTCGCCCTGACGCCCGACTGCGGCATGTTAAGTTATTTTACCTTTGAAGGCGTCGCTTCAGACACCCGATCGGTCTTCAACTATTTTGTTGGGATTTCGGGAGGACTACCGCCTGACTTCCTTTTTATTTAACATGCAGTGCAAATTTATTATCTGAGTGCACATTACTAGTCTGCTCATGTGCATCATGTTTGCATTTGTTATATCTTATGTCCAAACTGTCTTGCGAGTACATTCAAAGTACTCACCTGGCTTGTTGATTTAGCCAGATGTTGACGAAGGCGATCTTATGGATGAAGAGTACGATAGCGAGTCTGACGCCTAGAGGAGTCCCAGACAGTCCCGTGCGATCCTAGAGTTGGTCACTTGTATTATATACGCTTCCGCTACCCTAATAAAATCATCGAGCCTCACTCCGGCGCTTGATGAGTTGTAAGATTTTGGAGTCATGTCACCCACTTCACCGTGACATATCCACCACCACTTTTATTACGAGTTAGTAGTTATGCCACCATACCCTTTGTGTCATAAATTGTTGAACAGCCTCAACTCAACCTTGTATAATATTTAGTACCTCTGGATTTCCGTATCAAGGATTTGTCTACCAGTTAGGAGGATTCTTCTATACTGGTCTGATATAAAGGTCTGTTTTTCAATAAATGTTTTATTGGAAAACCGGTCCTAACAACGTTGGCATCAGAGCCAGGCTGACTGTAGGAAGCCACTAGGTGCGATCGCTAATCGGTTATTAGCGTAAGAAGTGTTATTTTAACATTTTGCAAATGTAGCAATTTTCCGTTAGTCATCATAAATTTATGATTTGACTATTCGGAATTTTTGTCTACCTTTGTAGATGGCTGGCAGCGACTGTGAGTCATAGGTGTTCGCCAATGTACCTGAGGGGTTTATCAATCTTCTCGTCTCCATCACCAAGGTCGCGATCGGGCCATCGGCTCGTCCGGAGTTCACACTCTACCAGCACAAGATCAGTGACAGTGTGTCTATGCACCAGGCCGCGGTGCAATTCAAGGGAGGACATTCTGAGTCACGCCGCTTCCGATTTGTGGGAAGGGCCATGCCTACAGAGAGGCATGCCATGCAGATGACTGCCCGGGAGGCGATAGCTTGTCTCCGGGATGCCCTCCCTTCGATGAAGGCTCGTCGTTACCGCTACCTCCCTTGCCATGTGCCATACACTTGTCACTATGCGTTCACTGGCGCTAGGGGGAGAGAGATGAGGCTATTGAAATGTTGGTTGAGTATCTCAAAACTCTTGAGGCAGCTTTTGATAACCTCGTGGACGACTTTGTGGCTGCTCGTATGGACTTAGTTCAGGGCTGTTCCGCCAACAGGAGGGAGCTCCTCCATACAGCACCACCACTTACTTACGTCTCGTCGTCAGCATCCTATACACCTGCCATCTTAGCCACCGCTCGCCGTCTGCCTACCACTGAAGAGTTTGACCAAGTCATTGGTCCTACTCCAGTCAGTGCTGCACCACCTGCCGCGCCTGCACCAGCTCCTCAACCTAGTACTTCGCGCCTGGAGCCTATTAGTGAGGAGGAGGTTGAGTCTCCAGCATCACTGGGTCTTACCCTCGGTAGGCCAAGGGAAGTTTTTACCATCTCCGACTGATTGCGCCTAGCAGCCATGCGATGTACCAGCTTGTATGATATGTTTATATGTATATAGGTTTGGTGAGAAGTAGTTTGTGTGTGCATCATGTAGGAACTCGGAGAAGTGCACTAGCCTAAATAACATGTCAGGAATGTGTACGCACATCTTGAGTGATGTATTGTATAATTACGGCTTGCGTGTAAGATATGTACTGAGCGGTCCTTCTCCATGTGCAATCAAGTATTTTCTTGAAAAATCTTGGATTTTTTTTAAAAAAATCCGCCTTTGTAAAATTATTTATTTATGCCACTTAGTTTTTCTCATGAATTCCGCAAAAATACCCCAGAGTGGAAAATGCCTCGTCCCTGGACTCATTCCATGCCAAGTCCACCGGAAGAAAATTATGGTACCCAGACAAGTAACAATTTCACACAGGGGCAGTCAAGTCAGCAAGGTAGTGAAGCAACATTTTCTCAAGTATGCCGCCTTTATGAGAAAAGCCAGCATGCAGCAGCATCAAGAAATGATGAACCATGTTATCAATATGGGAAATCACCATGAACCATCTCAGCAGCATTCCAAATTGACTGAACTACAAAAGACACGTCCGCCAACATTCTCTCACACCGATAGACCTCTTGAGGCTGATGATTGGCTTCGAGACATTGAAAGGAAGTCAATTATTGCACAATGTTTGGACCGTGAGCAGGTACTTTATGCACCTCACTACCTCACTGGAGTAGCTGCATCATGGTGGGAAAATTTCCTACACATGCACCCCAATGAAAATAACATCACCTGGGAAGAATTTAAAGAAGGTTTTCGTGGGGCGCACATTCCCAGAAGCATTATGAGGATCAAGAAAAGGGAGTTTGATGACCTCAAGCAGAGAAGCATGACAGTGACTGAGTACAATAGTCAGTTTACTCAATTATCTCGTTATGCCAACGAAGAGCATATGACTGAAAATAAAAAGATGGAAAAATTTCTTGACGGTCTGGCACCAGAAATTAAATGCCAGCTGGTCGTACACACCTTTACGGATATCAAAACACATGTGGACAAAGCTATTACATTGGAAAATGAGCCGCAGCTTGGAGGATTTTCGCAAACGCTAAAGGGACAAGACTACTCATGCTCGCAATAACCGGAACACGACTGGTTTTCAGAAAATTGGAGCAAACAAATCCTCAACCATCGTTCCACGCCGAAGCAAAAAATTTCATGCAAGAGACAAGGATTTTACATATCACCCAGGTGTTACTGGCTACGCTTGTGGAGAGGAAGGAGACTATGCCAAACAGTGCCCAAAGCCAAGAAACTCGGCCCCCAAGCCGAACAACAGTGGAAATAATTCAACACCCAAGCGAATCAACTTCAACCCCAATAACAATCACAAGAAGGGTCACTTGAACCATGTGAACAAGGAGGAAGCACAGAATACCCTGGAAATCGTACTCGGTACGTTCCCTATCAACACAATACCTGCCATGGTTTTGTTTGATTCTGGAGCTTCTCACTCGTTCATTTAAAAGAAATTTGCTTTGCAACATGATTTTTCGATGCTTCCCTTGGAAAAATCCATGACCATCAAGTCCCCCGGGATTAAGCAAATCACTCAGAGTTACTGCCAATGTGTGGTTATTGAGATTGAGGGAGTAAAGTTTCAGGCAAACCTCATTGTATTGGAAAATAAGGGACTGGATGTTATCCTAGGAATGGACTGGTTAACCACCAACAATGGATTTATCGACTGCTTCAATCGGACTCTCATCATCACGGGAAGACGATAAAAATTGCAGCTCAAGAAAGACCAATATCATGGCAACCAAGGTTGAACAAGGTGGGCATTTTAGAGTTAAGAAAAGTTCCAGTGGTGTGTGAGTTCCCTGACGTATTTCCCAAAGAACTACGAGGCATGCCACTAGACCGGGAAATAGAGTTCATCATTGAACTAGCACCTGGAACCACCCCCATTTACAAGAAACCCTATAAAATGGCACCCTCCGAGTTGGTAGAATTAAAGAAGCAAATAAAAGAATTACTAGAGAAAGGATTTATACGGGCCAGCTCCTCACCTTGGGGTTCACCAGTATTATTTGCCAAGAAAAAGTATGAGACACTGAGATTATGTATAGACTATTGAGCACTCAACATGGTCACCATCAAAAACAAATATCCGATGCCACGGATAAATGATTTATTTGACCAGCTCGCACAAGCCAAGGTTTTCTCAAAAATTGATTTAAGGTCAGGGTATCATCAATTAAAAGTATGGACAGAAGATATCCCTAAGACAGCATTCACCTCCAGACACGGATTATATGAATTTACAGTAATGCCGTTCGGACTAACAAACGCCCCCGCATATTTTGTCCGCCTCATGAACAAAGTGTTTACGAAATTCATGGACAAATTTGTTGTGGTGTTCATTGATGATATTCTGGTATACTCTAAGACACCAGAAGAACATGTTGAACATCTCAGAATTGTACTAGGAGAATTAAAGAAACATCAATTATACGCCAAATTCAGCAAATGTGAATTTTGGTTAAGACAGGTTGGTTTTCTAGGCCACGTATTGACCCAAGAAGATGTTGCCGTGGACCCAGAAAAAGTCAAGGCCGTACTTGGCTGGAAACCACCAGCCAACATAACAGATGTATGAAGTTTCCTAGGGATGGCTGGATATTACCGAAGGTTTATTGAGTGGTTCTCCACCATAGTAAAACCAATGACACTGTTACTCAAGAAGGATAAGAAATTTGTATGGACTAAAGCTTGCGAGAAAAGTTTCCAAGAACTCCAAAAGGAAATTAACAACAGCACCAGTATTAGTTGTACCAGACATACACAAAAGTTTTGAAGTATATGTGATGTATCCCGGAAGGGCCTCGGATGTGTACTAATGCAAGAAGGCAAAGTAGTCGCATACGCTTCCAGGAAACTATGAAAGCATGAAGAAAATTATCCTACTCATGACTTGGAATTGACAGCAGTCATTCATGCACTCAAAGAGTGGAGGCACTTTTTGCTTGGAAATCTTTGTGAAATATATATGGACCATAAAAGCCTCAAATATATTTTCACACAACCAGAACTCAATTTACGACAACGGCGCTGGTTGGAATTAGTGAAAGATTATGATGTTGGCATTCACTACCATCTAGGAAAGGCGAATGTAGTGGAAGATGCTCTTAGTCGAAACCCCAGCTCGGGTAACAACAGTTTACAGAACTTGAGACCTGAATTTCAATAGGAGTTCGCCAAACTCAACTTGGTGATGGTCACCGAAGGCAATGTTTCAAATTTGGAAATACAACCCACCCTAATGGAACAGATTAAGAAGGCTCAGCATGGACACCCCAGCATTGAAGGCATAAAATGAAAAATGAGTCTGGGCAAGGCTTCAAAATTCGTCATAGAAGATAAGGGAATATTATGGTACGGAGACAGACTTTGCGTACCAAATATAGAGGACCTCAAACAGAAAATTTTAGCCGAAGGCCACACCGCTCCATATTCAATCCACCCTGGAGGAACCAAAATGTACAAGGACATTCGGGAAAAAATTTGGTGGCACGGTATGAAGAGGGATATAGCCACATTCATTGCATGTTGTGATTCACGTCAACGCATTAAAGCCGAGCACCAAAAACTAGCAGGACTATTACAGCCAAACAGGATACCTGAGTGGAAATGGGACGAAATTGGAATGGATTTTATTGTCGGACTACCTCGGTCACGACACGGAAATGATGCCATATGGGTCATCACAGATAGATTAACTAAGGTGGCACATTTCATCCCAGTAAAGACAACCCACACCACTCAGAAGCTTGCCAAACTTTATCTCTCCCGTATAGTTTGTCTGCATGGAATTCAAAAGACTATAATATCTAACAGAGGCACTCAATTCGTCTCTAGATTTTGGGATCATTTACAACAAGCTCTGGGAATAGAGGCACTCAACTAGTATTCAGTACAGAATACCACCCCCAGACTGGAGGACAAACTGAACGTGTGAACCAAATTCTAGAGGACATGCTAAGAGCATGTGTTCTCACCTATAGAACCAGTTGGGAAGAAAGCTTCTCGTATGCCGAGTTCACATACAACAAAAGTTACCAAGCCAGTCTACAAATTGCACCTTTTGAAGCCTTGTACGGGTGAAGATGTCGTACCCCATTAAATTGGTCAAAAACAGGAGACAGTCGTATTTTCGGCCCAGACATGCTCAAGGAAGCTGAGGAGAAAGTTAGACTAATCAGAGATCGACTCAAGACAGCCCAGAGCCGACAAAAGAGTTATTACGATCAAAAACATCGTGAAGTCAGCTTTGAACCTGGTGAATATGTGTACCTATGATTATCTCCTATGAGGGCCCTACAACGATTCAAAGTTAAAGGAAAGCTAGCACCATGGTTTATTGGACCCTTCTATGTAATTACACGAAGAGGCACAGTGGCCTACCAGCTATACCTACCCGAAGAACTGTCAGACGTCCATGACGTGTTCCACGTTTCATAGTTGAGGAAATGTGTAAGCAACCTAGAAAAGCATGTATCTCACAAGAACATTGACATGCAACCAGACCTCACCTACACAGAACATCCGATAAAAATATTGGAGGAGTCTGAAAGAAGGAACCGTCAGAAAAAAATTAAGTTTTTCAAGGTCCAGTGGAGTAATCACACCGAGGATGAAGCAACATGGGAAAGAGAGGATTTACTTCGCGCAGAGTACCCACACCTATTTGAGGATCAGCTGAAATCTCGGGGACGAGATTTTTCCTATGGGGGTAGGTGTTGTAACACCCCAAAATTTTGGTTTTGATTTTTATCAACTTATTTATTTGATTTTAAGAAGGTCACTTGAATTTTTCAAAAAAAGGGGCTCATCTTCTCAAATCTTTATATGACAAATATTTCATGAGTTCTTCACAATATTGATTTTTGGTCTTGAAGATTTTTCATCTTGTGTTGGCTCAACACAAATAATTTTGGAAGGTTTTTTACAATTTCTTTTTATTCAAAATAATTCCTATAAATTATGAATTTTATTCTTCCCCATTCAAAAATTACTATCTTGCCACAACCTATGTTGAAAACTTTCTTCCAAAACCCACCTCCCCACTTTGGGTCAAGTCAAGCATCAAGTCCAGCAAAGTTCAACTTCCCCTAGATTTTAATTCTATTTATTTTAAACTCAAAATATTTTTCTGCCATTTATTTGGAACTTAGTGATTTACAAAGGAACTACTAGATTTCCTTTGAGTTTTGGTTCCAAATAAATTCCTCTGGCTAGTCCTTAGTGTCCTCAACCTAGATCCATCAAGATCTGCTAGTCCACAGCACAAATTTTTCAAAATTTGCTTGCTGCAAGTTTGGACCAGATTTGCCATTTTTGGTGAATTTCATTCTTTTTCCATTCCAAAAATTCTGAGGTATTTCGGGCAGTCTCCAGATGCATCAAGAGATCACTTCACCAAGTTTCAGCTCTAGGAAAATTTTCCATGTGCATAAATCTTCTCGTTGAACAGGTGGCTGGCACTGTTCCTGTCAAGTTTCAGAAGTTCAGTGTTGGGTTCAGTCGTTAGTGTCGTTTTCGTCAGGGCTCTTCGTCAATCTCGCCAGTAGCTGCCTTGGATCGTTGCTCGCTGCTCCTTCTTCTTATCCAATGCGCCGCACGGTTGTTTGGCCGGTCGCGAGCGTTGGTGGCGACGTGTCAAGTCAACTCTGGCGTCTTCCGCAGTGGCAGAACCGCCGTGGCGACCAGCATGGGCCAACCCTGCAGTACTGCGCCGTCCAGCACCGCCCACACCACCAGGAGCCTCCGCGTGGCCGTCCTCTTCCTTGTGCGTGCTGCCGAACCGTCGCCGTGGCCTGAGAGGCGTAGAGCATGCTCTCTACCGCCGACGAGCCCGTGAGCTCCGTTCCATCGAGGCCACAGGAGCAGGCCAAATCTGATCAAGCTTAGCTGTTGAATGGAACCAGTGACCCAATCAGAAGGTGCCTAGTCACCTAAACCTCTAGCCCGACCACTGCCTCGCTGTAATCGCTCGCCGGAGTTATCCCGTTCTCGGCAACCGCCTCGGGTCGTCTATAAATAGAGGCCCTGAGCTCGCCTTCGACCCAGCACCACTCCTCCAACTCACCAGAGCCGCGCCCAGCCGCTAGAAGGACCTCGAGGAGGCCTTCTTCCCCAACTCCGGCCGCCACGACCCACTCTGATAGCCAGCTTGATTCACTCGATTCCTTGCATAGCTCTAGCTCAATCTTGGGGAGGAACCTCCTAGTGCACCCACTCCCCTAACCCGCGCTTCAATTTGGCATTTGCATCTCTCTTTGAAGGGATCCATCCTCGACCGAACCGCCGTCCACCGGAGTGGAAGCCACCGACGGTGTGGTGCTCGCGGACGACAAAATCCACCACCCACCGACGCAGAATTGTCCCGTGAGTGCAACCATACCCTTGCCCTCCTCTGGATTGCCATTGGTCGTCACCGGCGATCATCGTTTGCTTCGGTCGGCGGTGGGATTTTAAACCTGACATGCGGGACCCCTCGTCTGCCTCTCCTCTTTTATTCGAAACGTTTTCTGAAAGTGCCTTCGGGCAAAGTACGTTTTCCCTTTGGGTTGGCGTTTTTCCAACTGAAACGTTTTCTATTTTTTTTAAACTAGCCCCTGGAAAGTTTCTGTTTCATCACAGATTAGTCCCTGGACTAAAACCTTAATCACTTTTAAACAGAAGATGATTTTGAGTTGATTCTTTTTCTGTCATCTTTATTTTTCTATCTAGTTTTTTACCATATTTATTTGAAAAATATTTGGATAATTTTTTATGGACGCACGGTGTTTACGTTAGTATCCGATTTCTTTTCTAACGTAGATACCGAAGGAGGTGACGGAGCTGCAAACATCGTCGAGCTAGACTCCGACTACTCCGAACCAGGCAAGCATGTTTGAACCTTTGATATGATGAGTGTTTTTCATGATTGCTTGAGTGGTTTTCTCATGACATGTTTATATAAGCATTTGTGAATGTTATATTTCATGCAAGCAAGCTGCAAGTGAGCTTTGAAATTCGATGTGTTCATATGATGGTGAGATAACCTGATCATGTGGTGGCATGATAGGTTGCAAGATGGTATTGTTGAAGCATGCCAGCTTTATATCAACTGTTTAACTCCAGTATTAACGTGGATCAAGTCTTGTTCCCGTTCGTCCCCTTCCGTGCTACCACATGTTTTCTGCAAAGAATACGGTTTAGTAAGTTGCAAACCTCTTTCCTTGTACACACCAAATAGAGGGGCCGTGATGCGGGTTCCATGGCCCTGGATTAAAGCCTGTCATCCAGTCAGGGGGCATGGGTGTTTTCGGTTGGGACTGAGAGGGGGGCACCCCTTAGAGCGCGCGATATAATTTTGATCCCACGCTATTCGAGGTTGTAGCCTCCCCGTCATAGAATTTTTCTTGAACGGTGCCTAGGGTGATTCTTGGCAGCGGAATGTGGAATGGGTGTGTACTGGTTAGATGTGTTTCTCCTAAAATACCATAAACGGAACTAGTTCTTTGTGACTACTAAAATCTGTTGGCTGTGGTTAAAGACTACAAACTCTGCAGAGTCAAAACCATTCGAGTAACCATGTCCATGGTCAAGGACTTTGGTCAACATACTAGTGTCAATCTTAGTATCAGTCTCGGTGTCAGTCTCAGTGACAGTCTCCGGAGAATAAGCATGAAACTAAGAGTGGTAAACCCGGCCGAATGTTATTCCTGTGGATGGAATAACCAGTTTATTATCATGTACCGAGTATTCCGTGGAATGATGTTACTTTCATGAGCTACTTGAATTTGAATGATGAGATATAAGCCCTTTATGTGATGTCGCTCAGACATCCGACTGTGGCATTCTTGTTATTTACTATGATATAACCCCTTTACGTGATGTCTCTTAGACGTCCGACTGTGGCATTCTTGTTATTTATTTTTATATAAGCCCTTTATGTGATGTCGCTTAGACGTCCGACTGTGGCATTCTTGTTATTTACTTTGAAATAAGCCCTTCATGTGATGTCGCTTAGACATCCGACTGTGGCATTCTTGTTATTTATTTTGATATAAGCCCTTTATGTGATGTCCCTTAGACATCCGACTGTGGCATTCTTGTTATTTACTTTTGATATAAGCCCTTTATGTGATGTCGCTCAGACGTCCGACTGCGGCATCCTTGTTATTTACTTTCATTATAAGCCCTTTTCGAGATGTCGCTTAGACGTCCGACTGTGGCACGTACTGTCATTTACGTTTGAATATAAGCCCTTTATGTGGTGTCGCCCTGACGCCCGACTGTGGCATGTTAAGTTATTTTACCTTTCGAGGCGTCGCTTCAGACACCCGATCAGTCTTCAACTACTTGGTTGGGATTTCGCGAGGACTACCACCTGACTTCCTTTTTATTTAACATGTAGTGCAAATTTATTATCTGAGTGCGCATTACTAGTCTGCTCATGTGCATCATGTTTGCATTTGTTATATCTTGTGTCCAAACTTTCTTGCGAGTACATTCAAAGTACTCACCTGGCTTGTTGATTTGGCCAGATGTTGACGAAGGCGATCTTATGGATGAAGAGTACAATAGAGTCCGACGCCTAGAGGAGTCCCAGTCAATCCCATGCGATCCTGGAGTTGGTCACTTGTATTATATACGCTTCCGCTACCCTAATAAAATCATCGAGCCTCACTCCGGCGCTTGATGAGCTGTAAGATTTTGGAGTCATGTCACCCACTTCACCGTGACATATCCACCACCACTTTTATTACGAGTCAGTATTTATGCCACCATACCCTTTGTGTCATATCCGCCTTTACGTATAATATCGGCGTGCTTGTAATAAATTGTTGAGTAGCCTCAGCTCAACCTTGTATAATATTTAGTACTTCTGGATTTCTGTATCTAGGATTTGTCTACTAGTAAGGAGGATTCTTCTATACTGGTCTGTATAATGGTCGGTTTTTCAATAAATGTTTTATTGGAAAACAGGTCCTGACAAAAACCAAGGCATAGGAGTCGGGTTTGGGCATTACTTCCGGGTGGTCAGCTCTGCTCCAGCCGATGAGCTTCTCAGACCAATGCATGAACTCTGGTGTCTCAGATGCTACTACATTCACCTCTTGTCGCTGCAGCCGCCTGCTGCGTCGATCATCGGGCACGTTGGTGAACACGACATAGGTTCCATGCTCTTCTGGATACTCATCTTGTATCGCGCCGGCTGGTCTGGCCGCCGGCTGCTGGGCGGAGGAGGAGGCAGCTGCCCAGCAGATGGGGGACACAAGAGGCCGTCTCCCTTGGCAATCCTAGTGAGCCAGTGGCACTTCCGAGTGGTATGGTTGGACGGCTTCGTGCCACTATGGAATTTGCAGGGTCCATCCAAAGTCTGCTCATATGAGAAAGCCGGCAGCCAGTTGGGCTTGCCGCCCTTCTGATGTTTGGGCGGAAGCTTCCCTTCCGGCTGCTGGTCTTCGACTATTGCCACCTACCGGCTGGTGGAAGCCGGCTGTGGGGCTTTGCGCTTGTGGTCATTCTGCTGTTGACGCCGACTAGCGTCTCCAGCCGGGGTTTGAGGAGCCTGAGGAGCCACCATGCCTATCG
This sequence comes from Triticum urartu, assembly GCF_003073215.2. NCBI lineage: Eukaryota > Viridiplantae > Streptophyta > Magnoliopsida > Poales > Poaceae > Triticum > Triticum urartu. Next base: position 596,038,656 of record NC_053028.1, on the reverse strand, counting down.
CACTAACTAGGATATCCGCCTTCATGGAGGAGTCGGCCGTGGCATATTTGTCTGCTATGATCAGCAGCTCGTCGAGGGTCTCTAGCTCGTCGCAGAGAAGCCTGTGCTTGAGGAGGGTGCCCTCTCGGCATCCTGTAGTGAAGTACTCGATGGCTTGCACCTCGTGCACGCCCTCGCAGGAGTTGCGGAGCTCGGCCCAGCGCGTGAGGTAGTCGCGAGTTGATTCGTTGGGGCCCTGCACGCACAAGGAGAGCTGGCGAGGTTTGGGAGTCCGCTTGTACGTGCTGGTGAAGTTGCGGACGAAGGCGTCGGTGAAGTCGACCTAACTGTTGATGCTGCGGGGCTTTAAGCTATTCAGCCATGTCCGGGCCATGCCTTGGAGCATGAGCGGAACATACTTGACGGCGACACGCTTATTGCCGTTTGCTATACTGACGGCCGTGGAGTAGTCAACTAGCCATTCTTCCGGCTTCACGGAGCCGGTGTATTTGGGTGTGTCTCTGGGGAGCATGAACCCTTTGGGGAAGGGCTCGTCTCGAATGCAGGGGCCGAAACACAGCGGACCCAGCTCATCTTCTCCTTCAAGCGCCAGGGATCGGTGGAGACGGTCGATCCGGTGGCGGGCGTCATTCTCTCCAACTCCCTCTCGGCGGCCAAGGCGGTCGCCGAGCGTCGGGTGATCAACAGGCGCCAGGGAGACTCGCCTTTCCCTGCGAGGGGAGGAGGCGGACAGTTGTCCCGTCGTTCCATTGCTCTTGGGCGGCCGTCTTGGTCGTGCTCTATGGTGATGCGAGTCCGACTGCGGCTGGCAGCCGGCTCCTTGTCCTTTATTCCGCGGACGCCACCAGTCGGCGTCCGAGATGTCACGCCTTGGTCTTGGCGGGGAGGCAGGTCGTCATTTTGCTGGTGCGACGCATTAGTGTAGCAGCCGGCCTCGTTCTGCTCCGCAGCCGCGTCAAGGAGTCGCTGGACGCGCTCTGTCATCAAGCGACCTTCTTCACCCTCGAATTTTTCCATCTCGTCCGCCGCCGCCTAGGCAGCTCGGATGTTCTCCGCAGGCGTTGCGTCAATGGGGCGATTTGCCTCGAACAAGTCGGCGATGGCCACGCCGCGCAGCTGGACCGTGCCAAGGCGGCTAGGTCCAGCTGGAGCCGGCGTGCCACCCACAGCGCGGTCCATCTCGCGCTGGTAGGCCTCTGATAGGCGTCTCATGCTGGCCAGCTTCTTGGCGCGTTCGAATAGCTGAAGGTGGTGTGCCTCCAGCATCTCGGTGTCGGCGTCTTCGGGAATGGGCGCTGCCAGGTCTTGCAGCACCGTGTTGACCGGGTCATAATCACCCCCGCCGGAGTGCTCACCTTGACTAATGACAAGCACTTTCGTGACGGTGCTTCCGCTGCTCTCCGTGCAAGGGAGCGGCTCGTCGTAGACCACCACGTTCGTGGGGAATGTGTCAAGCGACGCGGTGTCGGAGTCGACCAACATCGGGTCGGTGGAGCCTACGGACTCCAAGTCCCCAGCTGGCTCGCTGGCGATGTGGAGTTGATCGAGGAGGCCCGCGAGGAGGCTCTCAGGGCCGCCTATGCCCGCGTTGTATGAGGGCTCGTCGGAGAGGCGGACCTCACCGACAAGGTTGGCGAGGCAACTGGCCGCGCGGGCGATTTCAGCGCCATACAGCGCGTCGGCGCAGACTCCGTCTGGCGTGCCGGGCTGGCTGCGCTTGCTAGGGAGGAAAGGGTTCCCGTCCAGAACAAGTCTCCGGACGACGGTGCACCTCGCCCCACGATGGACGCCAAATGTCGAGGGTTGGGTGCGACATATGCCAATGGATGGCTTATCATGGTCGGAGCGAGTAGAACGTCGCCCGTGCCTGAAAACAGGATGAGGCGTAGACACGAACGCCGGCGTACTTTACCTAGGTCCGGGGCTCTCCTAGGAGATAACACCCCTAGTCCTGCTCTGCGGGGTCTCCGCATGATCACTAAGGCAAAGTGAATACAAGGGCGCTCCTCGAGCTGTATGCTAAAGGTAGGAGAAGGCAGGGCTAGCTCTCTCCCCCTCTAGGATCTGGTCTAGTTCTAATGGGTCGGGACCCTTTGCATGGGTGCCCTGGGGGCTTATATAGGCCTACCCCCCAGGGGTACAATGGTAAACTGACTGGGCGCAGGGCCCAGCCGTCAGTCTCTTTGCCTGCCGGCCCTTCCGCCGACTGCTAGGGCCCGCCGATTGGTGGGCCCCGCCGACTGGTCTGGTACGGAGCCGACAGGCCGTACCCGCCGGTTGCTGGTCTTGCCGGCTTCTGATTACTATAGCCGTGCTTCTAATGACGCAGGCTTGGTCATGGGCTCGTGGCTATAGCCCCGCCGTCTAGCGGGTGATCACTGTAGCCACTCCCTGTCTCGTCTGGTTAGTGGCGCGGGGAACCCTTGGGAGGGGCAGGCCGACTCCCGGTGGCCGGCTCCCTACGGGTCCGACTAGTGGCGCTCTTGCCGTCTTCTGTACTCTCGCTGAGCAGTAGGGCCCGTCGTCCGTGGACCGTGCTGACAGGCCGTCGTGGTCACATGACTCCGCCCACTGTTGCTGATGTCAGGGATGGCATGGCAACAGTGCCGCGCCAGACGGAGATCTCCGTTAGTACAGCGCATTGTGGCCTAGCCATCTCCTGAGAAGGGAAGGGAGTGGGCTTTACTGTTTCCACTCCCCGTCCCATCCCCCCTGATGAGGGCATGGGCTTTGTTGGTGCCGTGGGCCGACTCCCCGTGGCCGGCTTCTCTGGAAGCCGCCAGGCGGGAGTCGGCCGGTCTTGACCTAGCTTCTAGGACTCGGCTGCATGCGGACAGCCGACTGTTCCTTCAGCCGTCCTCCAAAAGGCGGCTCTTCATCTAGCGTCTCGAGGGGCGCAGTCAGCCCCGATGTCTTGAAAGATTTTGGGCCTCGGGTTAGCCTACCCGTGGCCCATTACTCCGACAGCGGGCGCCAGCGCACGCAGTGTCCTCGTTTCCTCTTTGGTGCTAAAGGGGCAAGCGCAGACGAGGAGTCCCGAGGCATTAGGCAAAGGTTTCCATATCGGTGCAATGAGATCAAGACCAACAGGACGGCAGGATGGAGGTCACCGTGGATCCCAAGACGGCGTCATCACCAGGCCTTTGGCAGGCGAAGACTACTTTTGTCAGGATAGCTTGTACTAGTTGTCTCCCTTCAAATTTGGTCTTTGTGGGATCCCTTCCCGCTCAATATTTGGGAAGAGGACTAGGGCCTCTATAAATAGGATTAGCCACCACCGTAGGAAGAGATCTCATCTTGTACTAGATCCATTCCACCAAGGCCACTAGACAAGTTCACCAAGCACAAGAACACCTCTCCTCGCGAGGTTGTTCTTCCCTTGTAACTGTTCATCCTCAGCCCAAGAGGCAATACACCACACCACACTGGAGTAGGGTCTTACACCACAACGGTGGCCCGAACCATTATAAACCTTGGGTCTCATGTTCTTTGGGTTCGACGAGCTAGGCCGTGAGATCGTAGTGTGTGCGAGCTAGAGAGGGGGAGAGATCTTTGTGCGCACCCCAGTGTTCGAACCTCAAGGGTTTTGCCGGAACCTGAAATCCGACATTTCGCGCGCTAGGTAGGGGTGTGTCGAAGCTTTCCTCTTCGTTGATCCACACTTCACCACTCCGCCAAGTTCATGGCCGACGCTCGCCGGGCCTGCGCTAAGCGCCGAGCCGCTCTCGCCACCCGTGTCGCTCAGACAGCCCCTATCAATAGACCTCCCCGTCGTTCTCCATCACCCGCCGCCAACACCGCCACCGGCCAGGAGGCAAACGAGCAGCAAGCCTCTTCACTGCACCCCTCTATGCGGCGAGACGGTCGCACCGCCACCCCGTCGCTGACTCCGGCCGTCTCATCGTCTCACGCTCGCCGTGCCCCCACGGACGCGCAGGCCGCACTGCTCATGGTGCGCGAGCTCCTACGCTACCGCTCGGTCAACGACCTCTACGAGGATTGGTTGGACCGAATAGCCGAGCTCGTCAGCGCCGCGGGGGGCTCTCTTGCACCATCCCTCTCGCTGCATCACCCGCCCCCGGGTGCGGGCGATGTGGCTTACGGAGCGCCTCCGCCCCCTCAGCACCAATATGGTGCCCTCGCACCAAGGCACGCGGCTCATGGAGCGCCTCAGCCTCCCCCACGTCAAGACGCCATTCCCACTCCAAGATGTGCGGCCCAGCGGCATGATCTACCGCGCCGTGTGCCCGCGCGCGAATAAAGAAGTTCCCAGGAGGTTCCCCGCTCGGAAGAAGATGCCCCACCGCTTCCAGCACAACCACGTCAGGATCGCTTGCTACGGAAGGGCCATGTGCCACTTTCCGTGGTAGCGCAGGGACACCAAGGTCAAGCTCCGCCTCCATGACGGGCCCCGGTGGCCACGGCGGGCTGCCGTGCTTTCACTCCTGAGCTGCGTAGAGTCGTCTGGCCGGGCAAGTTCAAGCCGGATCTGCCTCCTCGATACATCTCCATCGTGTCTATAATTTTTGATTGTTCCATGCCAATATTCTACTACTTTCCTATACTTTGGCAACTTTTTTATACTATTTTTGGGACTAACATATTGATCCAGTGCCCAGTGCTAGTTCCTGTTTGTTGCATGTTTTTTGTTTCGCAGAATATCCATATCAAATGGAGTCCAAATGGGATAAAACTGACGGTGATTTTTTTGGAATATATATGATTTTTGGGAAGAAAAATCCACGCGAGACGATGCCCGAGGGGGCCACGAGGCAGGGCGGCGCGCCCCAGGGGGGCAGGCGCGCCCCTGACCCTCGTCGCCATCCCGTAAGGCGGTTGGTGCCCTTCTTTTGCTGCAAAAAGCTAATATCCAGATAGAGATCATGTTAAAATTTCAGCCCAGTCGGAGTTAGGGATCTCCGGGAATATAAGAAACGGTGAAAGGGAAGTGTCATAGCCCTAGAATTTTTTGCAGATAGTTGCATCAGTGAGCATTATGCATTCTATTTTTTTCAAGAAACTTGAAATGAGGAAAGTGAAAGCCTCAGAAATCATTTTAAAAGAAGGGCAAGAACCCTTTAAATTGCATTCATTGTTTCCAAAATGACTTCATAAATGTTTGATAATTTTGGCAAGGCATTGAGACCAACCAAAAATAGTGAACATTTTTTAAGGAATTATTTTGGGACTTTGAAATTAAATCAATAAGTATTTGAGTTTTGGATTATATTCATTTTTATATAATATAATACAAAAGGCCCTGGAATTATTTATGTGTCTCTGGAAAAGTCCATAATGGAAACATAAAAAATATTCAGAAGGTTTTGCCCTGTTTTGAATTTATTTTGAATTTTGAATCAGTGGCAAAATGAAAAAATAAAAACAAAACAAAACAGAAACAAAACAGAACAGAAACGTAGCTGGCGGCCTGCTACTGTAGTCAGCCCAGCTTCTGAGCAGCCCACCTGAGCCCACCTCGCCAGTCATCTTCCTCGGCGCGCCAGAAGGATAGAGCGCGTGTGGCTGCGGCACGCCGGCACGCACGCGCCACCTCCTGCTTGTTGCCGCTTCCCTGATGTCGCCCTGAGATGCCACGCACCTCTCTGCTCTCTCTCTCTCTCACACACGGTCTCTCCCCTCCCCTCTGCTCTCTCTCTCTCTCACGGGCGCCCAAACGAGACGGAAAGCGCCACCGAAAAACACCGTGCCCACTGTCGTCCCCTTGCCCCGTGGACGTGTTCCCTTGACCCGCCTCGATGATGTGTAGCTCCACACCGCAACACATGTCCTCGGATGCCTGGAATCGCCGCCTTCGAGCTTGTCACCGTCGCATCTGCTCGCTGGATGTCTTCATCGATTCGCCGTCAACCGTCCGTCCCGGAGCTCGTTGACGACCCCAACCGATGCGCTGTGAGCCCCCGATTCTTTCCCCCCTTTCCCGCTGCCTTTCCCGCACCCTAGCGCCTAGGCCGTGCTAGCCGAGCTCCGGCCGCCGCCTGCCGTGCCGCCGTCGTGGCCTGAGCTCAAGACAGCTACGCCTTTGCACCGAATCAAGCTCCTGGTGATCCCAAGAGGTTGCCTAGACCTTCACCTTGCTCGCTCGTGCCCCGTAGCACTGTTGCCCACATGTGCCCGAGCGCCGCTGCCGCCCACCTCGACGTCGGCGACGCTACAGCCCTCCCCAGCAGTTGCCACTTGCACCACCCGACACGCCGCACTATGGGCATTCCAGCAAACTCACCCGCATGACAAGCCGTGGCCGGAAACGGCCGGCCGGTGATCGCCGCCGTGCACTTCTTAGCGCTGGCGATTAGTCGCCGGCTAAACACCATTGTTAGCATTAATTACCCCCCCCCTCTCACTGACATCTGGCCCCAGTTCCTAAATTAATTAGTTTAACTTCTCTGTTAGATTAGTACTAATCTCAAGGGGCCCGCCTGTCAACGTTGACTTGGCCACGTCAGCATTGGCCGGACCCACACGTCAGCCTCTCTAGTTGACACTATATCACTGACCAGTGGACCCCACTGGTCAGGTTTGACCTAAGTCAACCCAGTTGACTGTTGACGCAGGCATGACGCAGTGCTGATGCAATTAATGATTTTCTGGTTTTAAAAATAATCAGGAAATTCCAAAAAATATCCAAAACTTCTAAAAATCATAGAAAATCAACCATAGCTCCAAATCAAATAATTTATATATGAAAAATGATCAGAAAAATATGAAGAATTTTTTTATGCCATGATCATGCATGTTTGAACAAGTTAACCTCACTGAATAGGACAAATTATGATTAGGGCAATTTATGAAATAACATTTGGAGTTGGAATTTGATCTTGTTTGAGTTCCACTTGAATTAAATTGGCTAGATATTGCATTAGGTCAATTCAGTACCTTAATATGTCATATCATTCATTCGCTTGTGCATTGCATTAATTGAATGTTCCCTTGCCGGTAATTGTCCCCTCTCAGTAGACGTGGTTCCGATGATGAGTTCGATGACACCGATGAAGAGTTATACTATCTTCAGAAGTGCCAGGCAAGCAAAACCCCCCTTGTTCATTCCGATACAATCCCACTCTCTCGCTACTGCTCTCTTTTACTGCATTAGGAAAAGAACGATTCAAATGTTACATGCTGCGGTAGTTGAACCCCTTTCCTCTGCATGACCTGTCATTGCCATAGTAAATAGATGAAACCCACTAGCATGAGTAGGAGTTGTTTTGAGCCCTGATGTGCCTACTCATTCATGCTTGTTTGTCATGCTTGCTATTGCTTAGAGTTGAGTCAGGTCTGATTCATCGGGGATGAATTGGAATAGTGATGAACATGTCCTACTGTGTGTGAGCTAAGTGTGTGAACACAATTTGGTAAAGGTAGCGGTGAGAGGCCATGTAGGAGTACATGGTCGGTTGTCTCATTGAAACCGTTCTTAGGAACTGAGTTCTGTGTTTGTGATCCATGAACAGCTACTACCACACATTGGGCCCGAAACCAATGGACCCTCTTGACTTATTAACTGCCCTTGCCCTCTGTCTAGGAGTTGCAACTAGTATCTGGTGTTTGTAGGATATGTGTTGGTGGCAGTGCGTAGCGCTGACCCTAGGGGTGGGCTATGACGCGGTAGATACACCATGGCACGGTGTACCGGGCGCCCGTTTGGTGTCTCGGGAACCCTGCACACATCGTTTGGGGTTGTGAGCGAAACTCCGGACGGATCTCCTCACGGATGGAACCCGAATAGGCAATAAACCTGGACTAGAGACTTGTGTGGTTAGTCAGGTCATGGCTGACTCCCTTGCCAGGATTCCTCTTGAAGGTTGCCGAGATACACAACGTGTACATGGTGGTAAGTGGCGAGAGCGTGTGTGAAGAAGTACACCCATGTAGGGTTATAAATGATCTATTCGAATAGCCGTGTCCGCGGTAAAGGACTGCTGGGTTGCCTGTGCAGTTCATAGATAACTTGAAGTGGATACCCTAAAATTCGCAGGATAAGTGTGAGTGCTATGGATGGCCTTCTCGTAGGGAGACGGGAGCGGATCCATAGTGGTGTATTTAATGGTGAATATGTGGACTCGTGTGCGCCACCTCAAAAGAGTTGCTTGCAGTCGTAGTTCAGGTTAGCCACTGAGTCAAAGCTGGCTTGCTGCAGTTAAACTCCACTACCCCTTTGTTGATACCGATGCATATGTAGTTAGTTCTGATGTAAGTCTTGCTGGGTACATTTGTACTCATGTTTGCCTATTTTATGTTTTTGCAGAGAGACTACAGTCTCACTAGTAGTTCGGATTGTCAATTATCTTGCCGTTACTAGTCTTATCTTGATTCGGCGGCACTGTGGGATGAAGCGGCCCGGACCGACCTTACACGTACGCTTACGTGAGACTGGTTCCACCGACTGACATGCACTAGTTGCATAACGTGGCTGGCGGGTCTCTGTCTCTCCCACTATAGTCGGATCGGATTCGATGAACTGGGTCCTTATGAAGGGTAAATAGAAATTGGCAATTCACGTTGTGGTTTTGGCGTAGGTAAGAAACGTTCTTGCTAGAATCCTATAGCAGCCACATAAAAACTTGCAACAACAATTAGAGGACGTCTAACTTGTTTTTGTAGCAACTGTTGTGTGATGTGATATGGCCAAAGGATGTGATGAATGATATATGATGTATGAGATGATCATGTTCTTGTAATAGGAATCACGACTTGCATGTCGATGAGTATGACAACCGGTAGGAGCCATAGGAGTTGTCTTAATTTATTTGTGACTTGCGTGTCAACATATAACGTCATGTAATTACTTTACTTTATTGCTAAACCGTTTGCTATAGTAGTAGAACTAATAGATGACGAGACAACTTCAAGAAGACACGATGATGGAGATCATGGTGTCATGCCGGTGACAACGATGATCATGGAGCCCCGAAGATGGAGATCAAAAGGAGCAAATGATATTGGCCATATCATGTCACTATTTGATTGCATGTGATGTTTATCATGTTTTACATCTTATTTGCTTAGAACGAAGGTAGCTTAAATAAGATGATCCCTCATAATAATTTCAAGAAAGTGTTCCCATAACTCTGCACCGTTGAGAAGGTTTGTTGTTTCGAAGCACCACGTGATGATCGGGTGTGATAGATTCTAACATTCGAATACGACGGGTGTAAGCCAGATTTACACACACAATACACTTAGGATGACTTGACGAGCCTAGCATGTACAGACATGGCCTTGTAACACGGAAGACCGAAAGGTCGAGCATGAGTCGTATAGAAGATACGATCAACATGAAGATGTTCACCGATGTTGGCTAGTCCGTCTCACGTGATGATCGGACACGGCCTAGTTGACTCGGATCATGTTTCACTTAGATGACTGGAGGGATGTCTATCTGAGTGGGAGTTCATTGAGTAATTTGATTAGATGAACTTAATTATCATGAACTTAGTCTAAAATCTTTACAATATGTCTTGTAGATCAAATGGCCCACGTTGTCCTCAACTTCAACGCGTTCCTAGATAAAACGAAGCTGAAAGATGATGGCAGCAACTATACGGACGGGGTACGGAACCTAAGGATCATCCTCATAGCTGCCACGAAAGATTATGTCCTAGAAGCACCGCTAGGTGACGCACCTATCCCAGAGAACCAAGACGTGATGAACGCTTGGCAGTCACGTGCTGATGATTACTCCCTCGTTCAGTGCGGCATGCTTTACAGCTTAGAACCGGGGCTCCAAAAGCGTTTTGAGAGACATGGAGCATATGAGATGTTCGAAGAGCTGAAAATGGTTTTCCAAGCTCATGCCCGGGTCGAGAGATATGAAGTCTTCGACAAGTTCTTCAGTTGGAAGATGGAGGAAAATAGTTCTGTCAGTGAGCACATACTCAAAATGTCTGGGTTGCATAACCGCTTGACTCAGCTGGGAGTTAATCTCCCGGATGACGCGGTCATTGACAGAATCCTTCAGTCGCTTCCACCGAGCTACAAGAGCTTTGTGATGAACTTCAATATGCAGGGGATGGAAAAGACCATTCCTGAGGTATATTCAATGCTGAAATCAGCAGAGGTGGATATCAAAAAGGAACATCAAGTGTTGATGGTGAATAAAACCACTAAGTTCAAGAAAGGCAAGGGCAAGAAGAACTTCAAGAAGGACGGCAAGGGAGTTGCCGCGCCCGGTAAGCAAGCTGCCGGGAAGAAGCCAAAGAATGGACCCAAGCCCGAGACTGAGTGTTTTTATTGCAAGAGAAGTGGTCACTGGAAGCGGAACTGCCCCACATCCTTAGCGGACAAGAAGGCCAGCAACACCAAAGGTATATGTGATATACATGTAATTGATGTGTACCTTACTAGTACTCGTAGTAGCTCCTGGGTATTTGATACCGGTGCGGTTGCTCACATTTGTAACTCAAAGCAGGAGCTGCGGAATAAGCGGAGACTGGCGAAGGACGAGGTGACGATGCGCATCGGGAATGGTTCCAAGGTCGATGTGATCGCCGTCGGCAAGCTACCTCTACATTTACCTACGGGATTAGTTTTAAACCTCAATAATTGTTATTTAGTGCCAGCTTTGAGCATGAACATTGTATCAGGATCTCGTTTAATTCGAGATGGCTACTCATTTAAATCCGAGAATAATGGTTGTTCTATTTATATGAGAGATATGTTTTATGGTCATGCTCCGATGGTGAATGGTTTATTCTTAATGAATCTCGAGCGTAATGTTACACATATTCATAGAGTGAATACCAAAAGATGTAAGGTTGATAATGATAGTCCCACATACTTGTGGCACTGCCGCCTTGGTCACATAGGTGTCAAACGCATGAAGAAGCTCCATGCAGATGGACTTTTGGAGTCTCTTGATTACGAATCATTGGACACGTGCGAACCATGCCTCATGGGTAAAATGACCAAGACTCCGTTCTCAGGAACAATGGAGCGAGCAACCAACTTATTAGAAATCATACATACTGATGTGTGCGGTCCAATGAGTGTTGAGGCTCGCGGTGGCTATCGATATGTTCTCACCCTCACTTATGACTTGAGTAGATATGGGTATGTCTACTTAATGAAACACAAGTCTGAGACCTTTGAAAAGTTCAAGGAATTTCAGAGTGAGGTTGAGAATCAACGTGACAAGAAAATCAAGTTCTTGCGATTAGATCGTGGGGGAGAATACTTGAGTCACGAATTTGGCACACACTTAAGAAAATGTGGAATAGTTTCACAACTCACGCCGCCTGGAACACCTCAGCATAATGGTGTGTCCGAACATCGTAATCGCAATCTATTGGATATGGTGCGATCTATGATGTCTCTTACCGATCTACCGCTGTCATTTTGGGGCTATGCTTTAGAGACTGCCGCATTCAATTTAAATAGGGCTCCGTCGAAATCCGTTGAGACGACACTGTATGAATTATGGTTTGGGAAGAAACCTAAGCTGTCGTTTCTAAAAGTTTGGGGATGCGATGCTTATGTCAAGAAACTTCAACTTGAAAAGCTCGAACCCAAATCGGAAAAATGCGTCTTCATAGGATACCCTAAAGAAACTATTGGGTATACCTTCTACCTTAGATCCGAAGGCAAGATCTTAGTTGCCAAGAATGGGTCCTTTCTAGAGAAAGAGTTTCTCTCGAAAGAAATAAGTGGGAGGAAAGTAGAACTTGATGAAGTATTACCTCTTGAACCAGTAAGTGGCATAGCTCAATAAAATGTTCCTAAGGTGCCTACACCGACTAGAGAGGAAGTTAATGATGGTGATCATGAAACTTCGGATGAAGTTGCTACTGAACTCCGTAGGTCCACAAGGACACGTTCCGCACCAGAGTGGTACGGCAACCCTGTCTTGGAAATCATGTTGTTAGACAACGGTGAACCTTCGAACTATGAAGAAGTAATGGCGGGCCCGGATTCCGACAAATGGCTGGAAGCCATGAAATCCGTGATAGGATCCATGTATGAAAACGAAGTATGGACTTTGACTGACTTGCCCGATGATCGGCGAGCCATGGAAAATAAATGGATCTTTAAGAAGAAGACAGACGCGGATGGTAACGTAACCATCTATAAAGCTCGGCTTGTCGCTGAGGGTTATCGACAAGTTCAAGGGGTTGACTACAATGAGACTTTATCACCCGTAGCGAAGCTGAAGTCCGTCCGAATCATGTTAGCAATTGCCGCATCCTATGACTATGAGATATGGCAAATGGACGTCAAAACGGCATTCCCTAATGGTTTCTTCAAGGAAGAATTGTATATGATGCAGCCGGAAGGTTTTATCGATCCTAAGAATGCTGAAAAGGTGTGCAAGCTCCAACGCTCGATTTATGGGCTGGTGCAAGCATCTCGGAGTTGCAACATTCGTTTTGAGGAGATGATCGAAGCATTTGGGTTTACGCAGACTTATGGAGAAGCCTGCATTTACAAGAAAGTGAGTGGGAGCTCTGTAGCATTTCTCATATTGTATGTGGATGACATAGTGTTGATGGGAAATGATATAGAATTCTTGGAAAGCATAAAGGCCTACTTGAACAATTGTTTTTCAATGAAGGACCTTGGAGAAGCTGCTTATATATTAGGCATCAAGATCTATAGAGATAGATCGAGACGCCTCATTGGTCTTTCATAGAGTATGTACCTTGACAAGATATTGAAGAAGTTCAAAATGGATCAGTCAAAGAAGGGGTTCTTGCCTGTATTGCAAGGTACGAGATTTAGCACGGCTCAATGCCCGACCACGACAGAAGATAGAGAAAAGATGAGTGTCGTCCCCTATGCCTCGGTCATAGGGTCTATCATGTATGCTATGCTTTGTACCAGAGCTGATGTAAACCTTGCCGTAAGTTTGGTAGGAAGGTATCAAAGTAATCCCGGCATGGAACACTGGACATCGGTCAAGAATATCCTGAAGTACCTAAAAAAGACTAAGGATATGTTTCTCGTTTATGGAGGTGACGAAGAGCTCGTCGTAAAGGGTTACGTCGATGCTAGCTTCGACACAGATCTGGATGACTCCAAGTCACAAACCGGATATGTGTATATTTTGAATGGTGGGGCAGTAAGCTAGTGCAGTTGCAAGCAAATCGTTGTGGCGGGATCTACATGTGAAGCGGAGTACATGGAAGCCTCGGAGGCAGCACAAGAAGCAGTCTGGGTGAAGGAGTTCATAACCGACCTAGGAGTCATACCCAATGCGTCGGGCCCGATGACTCTCTTCTGTGACAACACTAGAGCTATTGTCCTTGCCAAGGAGCCCAGGTTTCACAGGAAGACCAGGCATATCAAGCGTCGCTTCAACTCCATTCGTGAAAGTGTTCAATATGGAGACATAGAGATTTGTAAAGTACATACGGACCTGAATGTGGCAGATCCGTTGACTAAACCTCTCTCTAGAGCAAAACATGATCAACACCAGAACTGCATGGGTGTTCGATTCATCACAATGTAACTAGACTATTGACTCTAGTGCAAGTGGGAGACTGTTGGAAATATGCCCTAGAGGCAATAATAAAATGGTTATTATTATATTTCTTTGTTCATGATAATTGTCTATTGATTCATGCTATAATTGTGTTATCCGGAAATCGTAATACATGTGTGAATACTTAGACCACAACACGTCCCTAGTGAGCCTCTAGTTGACTAGCTCGTTGATCAAAAGATAGTCATGGTTTCCTGACTATGGACATTGGATGTCATTGACAACGGGATCACATCATTAGGAGAATCATGTGATGGACAAGACCCAATCCTAAGCATAGCCCAAAGATCGTGTAGTTCATCTACTGTAGCTTTTCCGAATGTCAAGTATCATTTCCTTAGACCATGAGATTGTGCAACTCCCGAATACCGTAGGAGTGCCTTGGGTGTGCCAAACGTCACAACATAACTGGGTGACTATAAAGGTACACTACAGGTATCTCCAAAAGTGTCTGTTGGGTTGGCACGAATCGAGACTGGGATTTGTCACTCCATATGACGGAGAGGTATCTCTGGGCCCACTCCGTAATGCATCATCATAATGAGCTCAATGTGACCAAGTGGTTGATCACGGGATCATGCATTATGGTTCAAGTAAAGTGACTTGCCGGTAACGAGATTGAACGAGGTATTGGGATACCGACGATCGAGTCTTGGGAAAGTAACGTACCGATTGACAAAGGGAATTGTATATGGATTGATTGAATCCTCGACATCGTGGTTCATCCGATGAGATCATCGTGGAGCATGTGGGAGCCAACATGGGTATCTAGATCCCGCTGTTGGTTATTGACCGGAGAGGCATCTTGGTCATGTATGCATGTCTCCCGAACCCGTAGGGTCTACACACTTAAGGTTCGGTGACGCTAGGGTTGTAGAGATATTAGTATGCAGTAACCCGAAAGTTGTTCGGAGTCCCGGATGAGATCCCGGACATCACGAGGAGTTCCGGAATGGTCCGGAGGTAAAGATTTATATATAGGAAGTCCGGAAGGTTTCGGGGGTCGCCGGTATTGTACCGGGACCACCGGAAGGGTCCCGGGGGTCCACCGGGTGGTGCCACCTGTCCCGGAGGGCCCCATGGGCTGAATTGGGAGGGGAACCAGCCCCTAGTGGGCTGGTGCGCCCCCCCCCTTGGTCCTCCCCTGCGCCTAGGGTTGGGAAACCCTAGGGGTGGGGGCGCCCCCCACTTGGCTTGGGGGGGGGGGGAAGCCACCCCTTGGCCGCCGCCCCCTTGGAGATCCATCTCCTAGGGCCGGCGCCCCCCAAGGCCCGTATATAAAGAGGGGGGAGGGAGGGCAGCCGCACCCCTTTGCCCTTGGCGCCTTCCTCTCCCTCCGTAACACCTTTCCTCCCCGCTTGCGCTTGGCGAAGCCCTGCCGGGATCCTGCTGCATCCACCACCACGCCGTCGTGCTGCTGGATCTTCATCAACCTCTCCTTCCCCCTTGCTGGATCAAGAAGGAGGAGACGTCTTCCCAACCGTACGTGTGTTGAACGCGGAGGTGCTGTCCATTTGGCACTAGGTCATCGGTGATTTGGATCATGTCGAGTATGACTCCATCAACCCCGTTCTCTTGAACGCTTCCGCGCGCAATCTACAAGGGTATGTAGATGCACTCCTCTCTCCCTCGTTGCTAGATGACTCCATAGATTGATCTTGGTGATGCGTAGAAAATTTTAAAATTCTGCTATGTTCCCCAACATATCATGCGGTAGATACACCGTGGCACGGTGTACCGGGCGCCCGTTTGGTGTCTCGGGAACCATGCACACATCGTTTGGGGCTGTGAGCGAAACTCCGGCCGGATCTCCTCGCGGATGGAACCCGAATAGGCGATAAACCTGGACTAGAGACTTGTGTGGTTAGTCAGGTCGTGGCCGACTCCCTCGCCAGGCTTCCGCTTGAAGGTTGCCGAGATACACGACATGTACATGGTGGTAAGTGGCGAGAGCGTGTGTGAAGAAGTACACCCCTGCAGGGTTATAAATGATCTATTCGAATAGTCGTGTCCGCGGTAAAGGACTTCTGGGTTGCCTATACAGTTCATAGATAACTTGAAGTGGATACCCTAAAACTCACAGGATAGGTGTGAGTTCTATGGATGGCCTTCTCGTAGGGAGACGGGAGCGGATCCATAGTGGTGTATTGAATGGTGAATTTGTGGACTCGTGTGCGCCACCTCAAAAGAGTTGCTTGTAGTCGTAGTTCAGGTTAGCCACTGAGTCAAAGCTGGCTTGCTGCAATTAAACTCCACTACCCCTTTGTTGATATCGATGCTTATGTAGTTAGTTCTGATGTATGTCTTGCTGGGTACATTTGTACTCACGTTTTCCTATTTTATGTTTTTGCAGAGAGACTACAGTCTCGCTAGTAGTTCCGTGTGGACTTCGACGTTTAGCTTGATACCTCAGCTACGATCTTGTGCCCTCGGTAGGATCTGGTAGATAGTCAGGCTTCTCAGCCTTTTTCATTTGTAGATGTCTGTACCCAGACATGTTAAGCTTCCACATGTGCTTTGATTTGTATGCTCTGAATGATGGGTCATGAGACCCATGTTTGTAATATCTCGCTCCTCAGTGCCTAATGAATAAATACTTTGAGTGCTAGAGTCTCGTTGTGATGCCATGTTGTATATGCACATATCGAGCATATTGTGTGTATGTTATTGAAATGCTTGGTATGTGTGGGATCCGACAATCTAGTTGTTTATCCTTGGTAGCCTCTCTTATGGGGAAATGTAGTCTAGTGTTTCCATTGAGCCTTGGTAGTCTGCTACAGCCCGGTTTACCAGAGTCCTGCTAGCCCAGTACTATTGCTCCGGAACACTTAGACTGGCCGGCATGTGATTCACTTCGTTCCTGTGTCTATCCGTTCGGGGAAATGTCACGCGGTGACTTCTGGAGTCCTGCTAGCCTGCTACAGCCCGGGTTCCCGGAGTCCTGCTAGCCCAGTTGCTACAGCCTGGATTCACATGCTGATGCCGACATGTTCGATGTTGTTTCATGTATGCCTGTCCCCGTAAGTTAGTGCCACTTTGGGTTCACGACTAGTCATGTCAGCCCGGGTTCTCTGTCATATGGATGCTAGCGACACTATCATATACGTGAGCCAAAAGGCGCAAACGGTCCCGGGCTAGGTAAGGTGGCACCTGTGGGAATACCGTGCGTGAGGCCGCAAAGTGATATGAAGTGTTACATGCTAGATCGGTGTGACTTAGGATCGGGGTCCTGACAAGAAGAATCTGAGAACGCAGAAACAGAGAGAGACAAAGAGACAGATCCAATTTTGGAGGGGCTCTCGCCCCTCCCACGCCATGGAGACCAAGGACCAGAGGGGAAACCCTTCTCCCATCTAGGGAGGAGGTCAAGGAAGAAGAAGGTGGGGGGGCTCTCTCCCCCTCGCTTCCGGTTGCGCCGGAGTGCCACCGGGGGCCATCATCGTCACCGCAATCTTCACCAACAACTTCACCGCCATCATCACCACCCCTTCCCCCCTCTATGCAATGGTGTAACCTCTCTCTTACCCGCCGTAATCTCTACTTAAACATGGTGCTCAACACTATATATTTGTCGGTGGGAACGACACCTATGGGATCACAAGAATCCCTACTACGGTTGCGGGGCACGGGGTCGTGAGAAGAGCGGATCAAACAGATAGCACACAGTTCGTTTATCTAGGTTCGGGCTGCGGGGATGCGTAAAACCCTACTCCTGCTTTGGTGGATTGTATATCTATGTTCTTGAGCTAGCTATGGGGCGTGAGGAGCTCCAAAAAGCCGAATCCTCCTCCTGGTCGCCTGGGCCTCCTTTTATAGGAAAGGGGGTGCCACAGTAGCACCAGGAGGTGGAAAGGGAACAGTGATGGGAGATTATCCCTCACATTACATGATAAGGCGCATTTAATGCGTCTTGCCCAGGTGTCCTTGCTTTATCGGGGACGGGGGAGAGCCCTGTCTCGTCCGTCGCCGCTCCCTCTCGCGTCGACACGAGCCCTGGCCAGCGGCGCCCGCGGTGCCATGTAGGCAGGCAGGCAGCTGAGGTGGCGCAGTGGTGGGTCTCCACGAAGATCTGCATGCCGCCACGCAAGTGCCTGCCCAACTGGTTGGGTCGGCAGCTACATGTAAACAGCGGTGGAGGTTTGATTGGCATGGGCCTGATGGTGGCCTAATGGGTGTCTTTGGCAAGGGCCTTGCCGGGGCCCCGGCAAGGGTCTTGCCGTGGCGCCTGATGTCATCCCCGGCAAGGCTCTTGCCGGGGGCCTTGTGGTCCTCCTTGGCTGGGATCCCGCCAAGGATCATCATCTTCTGAAGGGTGTATCTGATCTCGAATGTCTTCACAAAGATCTGCATGCCACCACGGGGATGTCTCCCGAATCCTTGCCCCATGGGGGCAGTGGACTCAAGGGTGACTCACTCCGTAGGTGTGGGGCGAGCTGCGACGGCAAGGGTCTTGCCGGGTTTTCTAAAACCGCCTCCCGGCAAGGATCTTGCCGGGGGGGTCCGCTTCGTCCCCTTTGCTCTTTGTGGTCTTGGTCTTGGCGTCGTTCTGCTTCTCCTCAGCTTCGGCCTTACCTTGGCTCGCCTCCCTTGCCTTGTTCAGTGTGGTGGTGCCTGTGGCTCAGAATGCCCGTGCATAGTTATAGGGGTACAAAAAGTGTACCCCTCCTTTTGTACATCGATAGGAGCCCCCGGGCCTGGGCCACACGTAAGTGCAATCGCGTTGTTGGGCTAGGCCCAAAAACAGTGCGTGGGCAGGCGGGGCGGTTTTTACCGTGGTAAGTCTCTTCGCGCGCTGCGCTTCCCATGCTTCCCGCGCGTGGCGGCGCGTGGGGAGGCGTGTGTGACGTGGGCGGCATGCGTGGGGCTGAGCTCTGCATGCATGCGTCACGTCGTAGTAAAGGGGGCGGTTTGCGCCTTCCCCATAAACGGAGGGAGGCGTGGAGGCGTGGCCCATTTACTGAACGGGGCCGAGGCGTGGTCTTCAAGGTGTCCACTCCCCACGATCACGGGGTGGGGAGAGGTCGCCTCACCCGTCGCCTCGGTCCTGCACGCCTGCTACGTGGCTCTCATGTGCTTGGGGTGGTGAACGGTGGAGGCGGGAAACCGGGCTGGGGCGGCGGGTCGGTCCCAGTTCCCTGCGCCTTCCGCGTCTTGATTGGCTGAGCGGGGCGGCCGAGCCCCCACCCCGTTCCTTTATAAAGAGCGGGAGGGGGGGATGGCGTCCCGCATTCCTCCATCTCCTCCTTCCTTCAGCTTCTGCTCCCCCCTTCCATCCGTCATGGAGAGAGGGAATCCTAGTCCTTCAACGGTGGCGGCGAGGGTCGCCGCTCAACAACGCGTCCCTCCTTCTCCCGCACCCGCGGTGGCAGAGCCAGCCGCGAGGGGAAGGGGGAGGGGGCGAGGCCGTGGGCGAGGCCGTGGGCTAGGCCGAGGCGCTCGGGGAAGAGGAGGACGGGGCGGCGCACCGGCCTCGCCTCAGCCAGCAGTTCTTCCCCCTGTGGAGGGCAACGTTGGGGATGACCCTTGCGAGTTCTTCGTCACGCTACATCGGCCACCTTGCCGTCGCCTTCGTCTCCCGACTCCTTTCGCGCGGGAGATGGAGCTGGATCCGCCAGAGTCGTTGTGGCTACACATGAGGGGTTGCGCCATCAGTGGCACACGGGCCCGCGTCGATTTCCCCGCCCCTCACGTGATGTATCTCCGTCGGGGATGGAAGACGTTTGCCCATATCCACCGCTTAACGGAGGGGCTCACTCTCCATTTTAAGCAGATGGAGGGTGGCCTTATCTCCGTCAAGGTCTTCGGGTGCTTTGGGACCCGTGCAAGGTGCTGCGTGGAGAGCTCTTCTGATAGTGAAGACTCCTCCTCGGGCGGGAGTGATGAGGAGGACAGCGGCAGCGACGACGAGGGTAGTAGGCGGCAGGATGACGGGTCCGATTAGGTGTTGGGTGCCACTCCGTGCGGCACCGGCGACCCCATCATTCGCGTCGTCGGCTCCCTGAACTTCCCGGGGTCGTCTCCTTGGGCGGCTGGCGTTGGGAGGCTGCATAAGAGGAAGAGGGCGGGCGGCAAGGCCGTCAAGTCAGAGTACGCGGGCACCGACGCCTTCGACGCGTGCTGACATCCTGCCGCCTCGTCTTGGAGCTCTGCTTCCAGTGCCGCCATCACCATCCAGCCTTCGGACGGCCACCTAGATGTTCTCTTGGTGTCTTCTGCCACCCGTAGCTCGCCTAGGCGCCCCTTTTGCCCTTTTCGCCTCCTTGACCTGCCTCCTGAGGAGAGGGACAAGAAAGGGATTACGGGCACCTTATCTCTTTTTAGTTTGTAAGCCTCCGGGCCTTAGCTGAATTTAAAACTTGTAATCCCATCATTCATGTTTTTCATTCCCTGTGGACTGTACCTTAGTGGAATGTTTTTAATGAAAAAGGGATGCTTGCCGGGTCATTCGTTTGTGGGTAGAACCCACGACAAGTAGTAAATCCTTGATATCTTCACGATAAACATTTCCTTGCCCGGCAACAGGCCTTGCCGTCTTCCCACTTCGCTCGACCTTCCTCACGCCTTTGGCGGAGGCAGGGATGAGGCGGGTTATGGCTCCTTGTTTCATCCTTTGGCTGCCGCGACTACGACCAAACTTGGCCCCAGGAACGAGCCCTAGGGCCTAGAGTTATGGGAGCACGGTAGCTTAGGGGAAAACGAGGTTTCACATACCTCAGTCCATAATGGAATGCATGATCAGGGATGAAGAACTTATCTGAAGATGCAGCCCCCGGCAACTCTGGTTCACCGTGGGTGAATCTTTGCCCTTCCAGCCCCCGGCAATGCTGGCTTGCGGGGGCTAGATGCTGGTCTGTTCATCTTCTTTTCCTCCCCAAGTGGTTCGGCATGGATATCCGTGTGTCCTGTGAACCAAAGAAGACAAAAGAAAGACAACGAGACACACACTTGACCTCTAAGCTAGGGGTTAGTCGCCGCTAAGTACTATCAACCCTAACCAAGGACGAGACTCGACCTAGCATGCATGCTATAACTTAGGGCATCAGCGCTTCATTTATTTGTGCTCAGGGTCTGCGCCTGGCTTTGTACAAAGCGTTACATGCATCATCGGCAATGCTTGTACAAAAGGTGGCTTGCCGGGGGGGCCGGCAAGCCACGCCTCACGGGCAAAACTTGCGAAGATGCTCAATGTTCCAGGAGTTACTCACTGGAACGGCATCTTCGGTCTCCAGGCGGACTGCGCCGGGCTGGTGACTCGTATTACCCAATAAGGGCCTTCCCACTTTGGCGTCAACTTGTTGGAATTCTTGGCCGATTGAACACGCCGAAGGACAAGGTCGCCTTCCTCAAGGCTTCGGGCATGAACCTTGCGGCTATGGTAGCGGCGCAAGGCTTGCTGGTAGCGTGCTGCTTTCACGATCGCCCGAAGACGATCTTCCTCAAGGAGCATTGCGTCATCTTGCCGCAGTTGCTCTTGCTCAAGCTCATCATAAGCGAGCACTCGAGGTGACCCGTATATGAGTTCAGTGGGGAGAACTGCTTCTGCCCTGTATACCAGGGCAAAAAGTGTCTGGCTGGTGGCTCGATTTGGCATCGTCCTGATTGACCAAAGAACCGTCGGCAACTCATCAATCCAGCGCCTTCCATTCTTGTGCAGCCTGTCAAAGGTCTTGGTCCTTAAGCCTCGCAGTACTTCAGCATTTGCCCTCTCAGCTTGACCATTGCTTCGTGGGTGAGCAACGGAAGTGAAATAGACTTTGCTGCCGAGGTCTTGGATATATTGCATGAAGGTGCGGCTTGTGAACTGTGTGCCGTTGTCGGTGATGACCGTGTTGGGTACACCATAACGGCACACTAGTCCCTTGAAGAACTTGACGACTGACTGAGCTGTGACCTTCCTCACTGCCTCCACCTCCGGCCACTTTGTGAACTTGTCGATTGCAACGTACAAGTACTCAAAGCACCCGACAGCACGGGGGAAAGGGCCCAGTATGTTGAGCCCCCAGACCGAGAAGGGCCAGGAGAGAGGAATGGTTTGAAGGGCTTGAGCTGGCTGATGAAGCTTCTTTGAATGGAACTGACACGCCTCACACCTAGTGACTAGGGTCGTCGCATCCTGGAGGGCGGTGGGACAGAAGAAGCCTTGCCGAAATGCCTTGCCGGCAAGGGCCCTTGACCCGATGTGGGACCCACATATTCCTCCGTGTATCTCTGCCAACAGCTCCAGTCCTTCCTCCCGAGGGATACACTTCAATTTCACACCGTTCGGCCTCTTTCTGTACAGGACGTCATCGACGAACTGGTACATGGTAGAGCGACGGGCAACTTTTTCCGCTTCTTCCCGCTCTTCAGGAAGTTCCCCTGTTTGGAGGAATCGGACGGTATGCTGTGCCCACGCTGGATCCTGGGGCTCGACGGCGAGGACTAAAGGCATTTCCTCCGCTATAGGAGCGGCTGTCTCAATGGCAAGAGCTTGACGCTCCGCCAGAGCTAGCCGTCCCGTGGTGGGCTCAGTGTCCCTGGCAACATCCTTGCCGGCGGCTCCGGGAGCTCGGCGGGAAAGTACTTGCCGGGTCCTGATTTCCTCCTCTTGTTCTCCTCTGTTGATGGATCAACGGATGGCTGAGTTAGTTGGAGCACAAAGGTACCTGGTTCCACAGGTAGCTTGAGGGCAGCGTGTTTTGACAGGTAATCGGCGATATCGTTCTCCGCTCGGGGAACATATTCAGCCTATATACCGTCGAAACGCTCTTCCAGCTTTCTCACTTCATCGACGTAGGCCTTCATCAACGGCCTCTGGTAGTCCTTGTTGACTTGCTTGACGACGAGCTGCGAGTCGCCCCTGACGATGAGCTTCTTGATTCCGAGGTCTGCCGCGATCCTAAGACCGGCAAGCAGCCCTTCGTACTCTTCCGTATTGTTTGTTGACACCTCCCTGGGGAAGTGCATCTGGATCACGTACTTGAGGTGCTCTCCGGTGGGCGTGACAAGCAGCACGCTAGCCCCGGCGCCGTGTAAGGAGAAAGCTCCATCAAAGTACATGATCCAACTGCAACTTGCCTCCTTGCCGGGGAGAGCAGTCTCTTGGGCTTCTTCGTCAGGCGTTGCGGTCCATTCTGCAATGAACTCCGCCAGGACTCGGCTCTGAATCGTTGAAGTACTTTCAAACTTGAGGCCAAAGCTGGACAGCTCCAGTGCCCATTCCACAATTCTTCACGTTGCATCTGGATTGTGCAATATCCGTTGCAGAGGGAGGCGAGTGACGACAGTGATCTCGTGTTCCTGGAAGTAGTGACGCAGCTTCCTCGAGGACATAAGAAGGCCGAAGAGCAGTTTCTGCATGCCGGAGTACCTTGATCTAGCCCCCTGCAGGAGGGAACTAACAAAGTAGACCAGGTGCTGCATCATTTTCTTCTTCGGCGGCACTTCAACTGGCTGTGTCGTCTTTGCATTGGTGGTGTCGGGCTCTGTCGCTTCCATTACCTCGTCGTCAACCTCTCTCTGCACCACTAGTGCGGTGCTGACCACCTGGTTCGTTGCCGCCAGGTATAGCAGCAACGGCTCCTGTGGCCTAGGCGCAACTAGTATTGGCGCGGAGGAGAGGTACTTCTTCAAATCTTGCAATGCTGCTTCGGCTTCTGGCGTCCACTCCATCGGGCCCGCCTTTTTCAGGATCTTGAAAAGGGGAAGGGCGCGCTCGGCAGACTTGGAAATGAATCTGCCCATGGCGGCGACGCAACCAGCAAGCCGACGCACATCCTTGATTCGCTTGGGTGCTTCAATCTGCTCTATAGCTTTGATCTTTTCCGGATTGGCCTCTATCCCACGCTGTGACACAAAGAACCCGAGAAGCTTGCCGGACGGGACGCCAAAGACGCACTTCTCAGGGTTCAGCTTGAGATTGATCTTGCGCAGGTTTGCAAATGTTTCTTGCAAATCCGGTATGAGGGTTGCCCTGCACTTGGTTTTGACCACTATGTCATCCATATAAGCTTCCATATTTCTATGGAGCTGGGGTTCAAAACCAATCTGGACCGCCCTTGCAAACGTCGAACCAGCACTCTTCAACCCGAAAGGCATCCACATGAAACAATACGTACCACATGGGGTGATGAATGATGTTTTCTCTTCGTCTTCTCTTGTCATGAAGATCTGGTGGTAGCCGATGTAGGCATCGAGGAATGACAACAAATCACACCCAACTGTGGAGTCAACAATCTGGTCGATGCGCGGCAATGGGAAGGGGTCCTTAGGACAAGCCTTATTAATATCTATGTAATCAATACACAGCCTCCACCTCCCATTAGCTTTGCGCACTACGACCGGATTGGCCAACCACGTTGGATGGAGCAATCCTCTTACCAAACCCGCTGCTTCCAGTTTCCGGATCTCCTCTGTGATGAACTCTTGTCATTCCAAAGCTTGCTTTCTGACCTTCTACTTGACGGGCCGCGCATGACGACATCCAGCAAGGTGGTGGTCAATCACCTCCCTGGGAACGCCGGGGATGCCGGAAGCTTGCCATGCAAACACATCGACATTCGCCCGCAAGAAGGTGACGAGAGCGTCTTCCTATTTGTCATCAAGGGTGGAGCTTATGGTGAAAGCCCCTCCCGTGCCGTCCTCATTGACAGAAACCTTCTTGGTTCCCAGCGATATGGCCCTGGGCTTCTTGTTTCCGCTGGTGGAGCTCTCTGGCACATCCTCGATAGGAGTGCTACACTGTGAAGAGGTGCGCTTGCCGGAGTGGGTGTCCGAGGTCTCACGGTCTTCTTCTTCTTCTTCCCTCCCGAGGTCCCAGCGGCAGGAGCAAGTGCCCTAGTGTCGGCAGCTGCTGCAACTACTTGCTGGTATAGTTGGTCAGCACAAATCAGTGCATCTTTCTTATTAGAGGGGATGGTGATGATCGTCACAGGTCCTGGCATCTTCAGGGTGTTGTAGGCGTAGTGTGACGCCGCCATGAACTTGGCCAGCGCTGGGCGGCCAAGGATCCCGTTGTAGGGCAAGGGGATCTTGGCAACATCAAACACGATCCTCTCCGTCCTGTAGTTCAGATCGCTTCCAAAAGTCACGGGCAGCGTGACCTTTCCCTTGGGTTGGCTTCTTCTTGGGTTGACCCCCTGAAACGTGCCCGTCTCCTCGAGGTCTCCATCGGGAATCTGCAGTTTCTCGATCACGGCAGGCGAGATCAAGTTCAGACCGGCCCCGCCTTCTACTAGCATCTTTGTCACCTTGAGGTTGCGTATTGTTGGTGAAACCAACAATGGCAAGCACCCGACCGCAGTAGTGCGATCAGGGTGTTCCTCAGTGTCAAAAATGATAGGTGTGCTGGACCACTTCAGCGGCCTTTGGGCATCAAACGACGACTCTACTGCTGTAATCTCTCGCACACACTGTTTAAGCGGGCGGTGAGAAGTATGCAGCGAGGCACCGCCATCGATGCACATGGCCTCTGTAGCTTTCTGAAACTCTTGGTCGCCGGATTCGTCGTCCTCTTTGTGATCATCGTCTTCTGGCTTTTTGTCACGGCCCCGGGCGGGCCTCTCCTGTTGTTTATCCTTGCCGCGACGGCCCGCTTGGCCGTGACTCTTCTTGCCGGACCCCTCAGCACCGTCTTGGCCCTTCTCCTTGTCCCGCCTCTCATATTCAGCCCTCTGCTTCTCAGCGAGGAGCTCAAGCTATCGGCAGTCTTGGAGAGCATGGCCTTTGGTGCGATGGATTTTACAGTATCGCTTGTCGGAGTTCCCCGGCTTCTCGGCAACCGCCAAGGCCCGGCAGGCGACACATACAGCAATTTCCTTGCCGGGGTCATCTGCCTTGGTTTTCTTGGTGGAGCCGGTGTCACCATATCCCTCAACGGCACGCACGGCTTTACCTTTGCGCTTCCTGTTGCGGCGCCGGCCCTTCTTCACCGGGGCGGCAGTATCTTCATCTGAGGAGTCGGTTTCCATGCCGGCGCCTTCGCCGGGGTACTTCCTTCCCTCTTCAGCCCGGGCACATCTGTCAGCAAGAACATAGAGTTCTGCTACATCTTTCACCTTGTTCATTGCCAGCTCTTCGCGCATCTTGCGGTTACGCACGTTCTGATGGAACGCGCTGATGATGGCGCCAGGTGAACATCAGAGATATTGTATTTTATCCGGCTGAACCTCTATATATACTTGCAGAGACTCTCGCCTCCCTTCTGGGGAATGACGTGCAGGTCGCTCGCTTGGCCATGGGCTTGGTGGCCTCCAGTAAAGGCGCCCACAAACTCATGGCACAAATCTGACCAGGAGGAAATAGAGTCTACCGGCAAGTGCATCAACCATGACATGGTGTTGGGTTTAAGAGCCAACGGAAAGTAATTCGCAAGCACCTTATCGTCGCGGGCTCCGGCAGCTTGCATCGCAATGGTGTAGATGCTGAGGAACTCTGACGGGTGGGTCTTGCCGCTGTACTTTTTTCCCACGTCAGGTTTGAAGGTGCGGTGAGTGGGCCACTGGAACTACCGCAGCTCACGGGTAAAAGCCGGATAGCCTACCTCGTAAGGTTGGCCTCCAGGGCTCTCCGGTGCCGGGTGGTTCACAGCAGGCCCTGCTCGCCTGTCTGACTGGTGGCGCGCTCCGCGCCTGCACTCGATAGTGGTTCGAGCGTCTTCATGTTCTCGTTCCCGCAGGACTTGGCGCTGGTCGCAGTGGGTCCGCGGGTCGGACGATGCTATGGAGATTTCGTCGCCCGCAACATCGCGACGGGCTGGCGTCCGCGGTACCGGGCGAGGAGGAGGCGAGTGCACCATGGTCGCGGCGCCGCTGGGTTTCCTGCCACTGGTGCGTGGGACTCCGTCGGAGCATCGACCCGGAGGCTCCACCGGACTCGGTTCGTCTTTGTTGGCCACCGCAACAAGGCTTCGGATAGTGGCTCTCCATTCGTCGAGTTTCCCCGTAGTGGGAGGAAAATCGAGGAGCAACTCCGCGCACGCCAGGGCTTCTGCTGGCGTTGGTGGCAGCGAAACCTGCATGGATCGCGACGCGCTTCGACTTCTGACCATGTCAGAAGGAGCTCTATCACGACCCCGCGGTCGCATGCCATCTTCACCAGCGCCTCGGCAAGCGAGCAGGTCTTCTACCTCCCGGGAGTGGCACTCGGGGCTCTTCCCACGGCGACGCCCGGGGTCTTCGGTGTGGTTGCGCCATTCGTCGCGCGCCGCTTGAGAAGAGCGCGCTGTCGGCGCCGGCGTGGGAGTCTTGGAGGCCCTCGCATCGCCTTCGGGCGGGGCTGTAGCGATCTTGGAAGGCCCCGTGCCACCCACGGAGGGCCTGGCTCCGTCTTTGGATTTGGCGGCGTGCGGCCCGTTACCAGGCGCACGAACATCGCCGCCTCCCAAACTCCGGCTGCTGGGACGGTGTTGGTGTTCGTGAATGGAGCCCCGGGTCCTTTCTACGACCGGTCCGCTGCTCGCCCGCGTCGGGATGGGATGTCCGGCCTCCGACGGGCCAACCGCCACCGTCTTCTTATTCTTGGGCGCCATGACGATGAAGAAGCGTCGAACTAACTGCTAAAGCCGATTCTCACAACTGCGTCCCTACCTGGCGCGCCAGAGATGTTGGTGGGAACGACGCCTATGGGATCACAAGAATCCCTACTACGGTTGCGGGGTGCGGGGTCGTGAGAAGAGCGGATCAAACAGATAGCACATGGTGTGTTTATCTAGGTTCGGGCCACGGGGATGTGTAAAACCCTACTCCTGCTTTGGTGGATTGTATATCTGTGTTCTTGAGCTAGCTATGGGGCGTGAGGAGCTCCAAAAAGCCGAATCCTCCTCCTGGTCGCCTCGGGCCTCCTTTTATAGGAAAGGGGGTGCCACAGTAGCACCAGGAGGTGGAAAGGGAACAGTGATGCGAGGTTATCCCTCGCATTACATGACAAGGCGCATTTAATGCGTCTTGCCCAGGTGTCCTTGCTTTATCGGGGACGGGGGAGAGCCCTGTCTCGTCCGTCGCCGCTCCCTCTCGCGTCGACACGAGCCCTGGCCAGCGGCGCCCGCGGTGCCATGTAGGCAGGCAGGCAGCTGAGGTGGCGCAGTGGTGGGTCTCCACGAAGATCTGCATGCCGCCACGCAAGTGCCTGCCCAACTGGTTGGGTCGGCAGCTACATGTAAACAGCGGTGGAGGTTTGATTGGCATGGGCCTGATGGTGGCCTAACGGGTGTCTTTGGCAAGGGCCTTGCCGGGGCCCCGGCAAGGGTCTTGCCGTGGCGCCTGCTGTCATCCCCGGCAAGGCTCTTGCCGGGGGCCTTGTGGTCCTCCTAGGGTGGGATCCCGCCAAGGATCATCATCTTCTGAAGGGTGTATCTAATCTCGAATGTCTTCACAAAGATCTGCATGCCACCACGGGGATGTCTCCCGAATCCTTGCCCCATGGGGGCAGTGGACTCAAGGGTGACTCACTCCGTAGGTGTAGGGTGAGCTGCCACGCCAAGGGTCTTGCCGGGTTTGCTAGAACTGCCTCTCGGCAAGGATCTTGCCAGGGGTGGGGGGTCCGCTTCGTCCTCTTTGCTATTTGTGGTCTTGGTCTTGGCATCATTCTGCTTCTCCTCAGCTTCAGCCTTACCTTGGCTCGCCTCCCTTGCCTTGCTCAATGTGGTGGTGCCCGTGGCTCAGACTGCCCGTGCATAGTTATAGGGGTACAAAAAGTGTACCCCTCTTTTTGTACACCGACAATATTATTTCCCAATGATGTATGGCTATCCTATGATGTTTGAGTAGATCCGTTTTGTCCTATGGGCTATTTGATGATCGTGATTGGTTTGAGTTGCATGTTTTATTATTGGTGCTGTCCTATGGTGCTCTCCGTGTCGCGCAAGCGTGAGGGATCCCCACTGTAGGGTGTTGCAATACGTTCATGATTCGCTTATAGTGGGTTGCGTGAGTGACTGAAACACAAACCCGAGTAAGGGGGTTATTGCGTATGGGATAAAGAGGACTTGATGCTTTAATGCTATGGTTGGGTTTTACCTTAATGATCTTTAGTAGTTGTGGATGCTTTCTAGAGTTCCAATCATAACAGCATATGATCCAAGTAGAGAAAGTATGTTAGCTTATGCCTCTCCCTCATATGAAAATTGCAATAATGATTACCGGTCTAGTTATCAATTGCCTAGGGACAAATAACTTTCTCGTAACAAAAAGTTGTCTACTGAAACAAACTTAGTTGTGTCTTTATCTAAACAGCCCCTAGCTTTTATTTACTTGCTCTTTATTGCCTTGCAAACCTATCCAACAACACCTACAAAGTACTTCTAGTTTCATACTTGTTCTAGGTAAAGCGAACGTCAAGCGTGCGTAGAGTTGTATGGGTGATCGATAGAACTTGAGGGAATATTTGTTCTGCCTTTAGCTCCTCGTTGGGTTCGACACTCTTACTTATCGAAAACTGTTGCGATCCCCTATGCTTGTGGGTTATCAAGACCTTTTTCTGGCGCCGTTGCCAGAGAGCAATAGCGTGGGGTGAATATTCTCGTGTGTGCTTGTTTGCTTTATCACTAAGTAATTTTTATTTGTTGTTCTTGGTTGTTCTCTATCTTTAGTTATGGATATGGAACACGAAATACCAAAAAATAGGTGTACTTGATAATCATGGAGATGAGGAACCTCCTAAAACCCTCGATGCTGGTTATGTGAAAGATATTATGTACTACTTTAATAATCCTGAGAAAACCCCATTCAATTATGCAATGGGAGTAACATTGGATCAACATGAATACTTTAGGGATTATCGCTTGACACAGAAAGGGAAACTATTATGGGATCAAATTTATATATTGTATTGGTATGCTATGCAACTATGCTTGAGATATGATTATACTTGTTGCTCTAGGATGAAGGCTGCACAGCTTCCCTTTTCATGTGAATTTAATGATAATGAAACCTCAGCCTCTTATTCTAATGGTATATATGATTACTATGATGTGGAACAAATAGAAGAATTTGTTGCTTTTAAGGGTGCTTATGAAATTGAATCTTTGTTTGAAAAGTATGAAGCTTTTGATGATGATGTTTATAGGCCTGAAAATTTAGCTATCCTAAAATATTGCTATGATAATTATGAATATAATTCCTATATTCATGCGCTTATTAAGAAAGTCTTAGCTGTCCAAGAAGAGACTAATATTTTGCAGGAATCTATGGAAGAAGAAGTCGATGAAACTGTGAGCTCATTGGATGAAAAAGATGAGGAGAGCGAAGAACAAAAGGAGGAAGAGTGGATTGATCACCCGTGCCCACCTTCTAATGAGAGTAACTCTTGAACTCATACATTGTTTAATTCCCTTCATGCTTACCGAAGGATGAATGCTATGATAATTGCTATGATCTCGTTGATTCTTTTGAAATATCCCTTTTTGATGATGCTTGCTATGCTTATGGCCAAGATGGCATTATGAAATATGCTTATGGAGATGAACTTGCCATAGTTCCTTATGTTAAACATGAAATTGTTGCTATTGCACCCACGCATGATAGTCCTATTATCTTTTTGAATTCTCCCAACTACACTATATCGGAGAAGTTTACCCTTATTAAGGATTATATTGATGGGTTGACTTATACCGTTCCACATGATGATTTTGATGAATATAATATGCATGTGCTTGCTGCTCCTACTTGCAATTATTATGAGAGGGGAACTATATCTCCACCTCTCCATGTTTTCCACATGATAAAATTGCAAGAAA
The DNA here is from genome assembly GCF_003073215.2 of Triticum urartu. Classification (NCBI taxonomy): domain Eukaryota; kingdom Viridiplantae; phylum Streptophyta; class Magnoliopsida; order Poales; family Poaceae; genus Triticum; species Triticum urartu. Next base: position 596,008,450 of record NC_053028.1, on the reverse strand, counting down.
CTATTTATACTATGCATTGGCCTTTACTATGTGTGCATGAATTGTTCTTTTATGACATGCCGATGCATAGGAAGAGAGTTAGACTTCGTTGTTACATGATATATGTTACTTTGTGCTCACTACTAAATTACAAATCATTGTTAATTAAAATTGGCTTTGATACACTTTGGGATCCGGGTGGATCCATTACTTGAGCACCTTATGCCTAGCTTAATGGCTTTAAAGAAAGCGCTGCCAGGAAGACAACCCGGAAGTTTTAGAGAGTCATTTATTTCTGTTGAGTGCTTTCATATAGTTTAAAAACAACAAAAATAAATAGGGGAACCCAAAACTTTTTCAAAAAGGAAAGTGAAAGTGAGAAATACAAGCATTGTTGAAGTGGGAGAGCTCCTTGAACTTTGTTCATGCTCACGAAAACTTTGTGACTCTTGATTACAGAAACTTTTAAAACAAAAATAATTATCCCATTGTACAATTCCATTGTATTATAAAAATAATGTGCCAAGGTTTGCCTTTAGGATGTTTACATTTGCTTGATTGTCTGTACAGTGCAGGACATAAACTTTGGCTGTAGTGCGTGATTTTAAATTTTTAGCTGGAACGTCAAATGGTTATTATACTTTTTGCACTGTATTTATATACAAATTGTTTATTTTTCCTAATTTTGGCGAATTTTTTAAGTATCATAAGTATGGTGAATGTTCAGATTTTTACAGACTGTTCTGTTTTAGACAGATTCTGTTTTTGATGTATAGTTTACTTGTTTTGATGAAACTATCGATTTGTATCAGTGGATTAAGCCATGGAAAAGCTATATTACAGTAGACACAATGCAAAAAAAATATGAATTGGTTTGCAACAGTACTTAGAGTTGTGATTTGCTTTATTATACTAACGGATCTTACCAAGTGTTCGATGATCGAGAAGGTCTAGATGTGAGAAGAAGGAAGAGAGGCAAGAGATCAAGCTTGGGGATGCCTGAGGCACCCCAAGTAAATATTCAAGGAAACTCAAGCATCTAAGCTTGGGCATGCCCCGGAAGGCATCCCCTCTTTCTTCAACAAGTATCGGTATGTTTTCAGATTCGTTTCGTTCATGCGATATGTGCAATCTTGGAGTGTATTTTGCATTTAGTTTTCATTTTTCTTATATGCACCATGCTGGTATGAGATAGTCCTTGGTTGATTTATAGATTGCTCATTGCACTTCACTTATATCTTTTGAGTATGGCTTTATAGAATGCTTCATGTGCTTCGCTTATAACATTTGAAGTTTGGATTGCCTGTTTCTCTTTACATAAAAAACCACCATTTGTAGAATGCTCTTTTGCGTCACTTATATTTGGTAGAGCACGGGCATATCTTTTGTAGAAAGAATTAAACTCTCTTGCTTCACTTATATCTATTTAGAGAGATGACAGGAATTGGTCATTCACATGGTTAGTCATAAAATCCTACATAAAACTTGTAGATCACTGAATATGATATGTTTGATTCCTTGCAATAGTTTTGCGATATAAAGATGGTGATATTAGAGTCATGCTAGTGGGTAGTTGTGGATTAGTAGAAATACTTGTGTTGAGGTTTGTGATTCCCGTAGCATGCACGTATGGTGAACCGTTATGTAACAAAGTCAGAGCATGATTTATTTATTGATTGTATTCCTTATGAGTGGCGGTCGGGGACGAGCGATGGTCATTTCCTACCAATCTATCCCCCTAGGAGCATGCGCGTAGTACTTTGTTTCGATGACTAATAGATTTTTGCAATAAGTATGTGAGTTATTTATGACTAATGTTGAGTCCATGGATTATACGCACTCTCACCCTTCCACCATTGCTAGCCTCTCTAGTACCGCGCAACTTTCGCCAGTACCTTAAACCCACCATATACCTTCCTCAAAATAGCCACCATATATACCTACCTATCATGGCATTTCCATAGCCATTCCGAGATATATTACCATGCAACTTCCATCATCATCATATACATGACTTGAGCATTCATTTTCATATTGCTTTGCATGATCGTAAGATAGCTAGCATGATGTTTTCATGGCTTGTCCGTTTTTTGATGTCATTGCTACACTAGATAATTGCACATCCCGGTACACCGCCGGAGGCATTCATATAGAGTCATATCTTTGTTCTAGTATCGAGTTGTAATATCGAGTTGTAAGTAAATAAAAGTGTGATGATCGTCATTATTAGAGCATTGCCCCAGTGAGGAAAGGATGATGGAGAGTATGATTCCCCCACAAGTCGGAATGAGACTCCGGACGAAAAAAAAGAGAAAGGCCAAAAAAAGAGAAGTCCCAAAAGAATTTAAAAAAATGAGAGAAAAAGAGAGAAGGGGCAATGTTACTATCCTTTTACCACACTTGTGCTTCAAAGTAGCACCATGTTCTTCATATAGAGAGTCTCTTGAGTTATCACTTTCATATACTAGTGAGAATTCTCATTATAGAACTTGGCTTGTATATTCCGATGATGGGCTTCCTTAAACTCCCGAGGTCTTCATGAGTATGCAAGTTGGATGCACACCCACTTAGTTTTAGTTTGAGCTTTCATACACTGATAGCTCTTAGTGCATCCGTTGCATGGCAATCCCTACTCACTCACATTGATATCTATTGATGGGAATCTCCATAGCCCGTTGATACGCCTAGTCGATGTGAGACTATCTTCTCCTTTTTATCTTCTCCCCAACCACCATTCTATTCCAGCTATAGTGCTATGTCCATGGCTCACGCTCATGTATTGCGTGAAAGTTGAAAAGGTTTTAGAACGTCAAAAATATGAAACAGTTGCTTGGCTTGTCATCGGGGTTGTGCATGATGTGAATATTTTGTGTGGTGAAGATGGAGCATAGCCAGACTATATTATTTTGTAGGAATAGCTTTCTTTGGCCATGTTATTTTGAAAAGACATGATTGCTTTATTAGTAGGCTTGAAGTATTATTGTTTTATGTCAAATGATAGACTATTGCTTTGAATCACTCATATCCAATATTCATGCCATGATTAGATATGTGATCAAGATTATGCTAGGTAGCATTCCACATCAAAAATTATCTTTTTTATCATTTACCTACTCAAGGACGAGCAGGAATTAAGCTTGGGGATGCTGATACATCTCCATCGTATCTATAATTTTTGATTGTTCCATGCCAATATTCTACAACTTTCCTATACTTTTGGGAACTTTTTGTATTATTTTTGGGACTAACATATTGATCCAGTGCCCAGTGCCAGTTCCTGTTTGTTGAATGTTTTTTTTCCGCAGAATATCCATATCAAACGGAGTCCAAACAGGATAAAACCTGACGGAGATTTTTTTGGAATATATATGATTTTTGGGAAGAAAAATCCACGCGAGCGATGCCCGAGGGGGCCACGAGGCAGGGGGCACGCCCCCGGCCCTCATGGCCACCCCGTAAGGCGGTTGGTGACCTTCTTTCGCCGCAAGAAAGCTAATATCCGGATAGAGATCGTGTTAAAATTTAAGCCCAATCGGAGTTATGGATCTCTGGGAATATAAAAAATGGTGAAAGGGAAGAATCTGAGAACGCAGAAACATAGAGAGACAGGGAGACAGATCCAATCTCGGAGGGACTCTCGCCCCTCCCACGCCATGGAGACCAAGGACCAGAGGGGAAACCCTTCTCCTATCTAGGGAGGAGCTCAAGGAAGAAGAAGAAGGAGGGGGGCTCTCCCCCCTCACTTCCGGTGGCGCCGGAGTGCCACCGTGGGCCATCATCATCACCGCAATCTTCACCAACAACTTCACCGCCATCATCACCAACTCTTCCCGCCTCTATGCAGTGGTGTAACCTCTCTCTTACCCACTGTAATATCTAGTTAAACATGGTGCTCAACACTATATATTACTTCCCAATGATGTATGGCTATCCTATGATGTTTTAGTAGATCCGTTTTGTCCTATGGGCTATTTGATGATCGTGATTGGTTTGAGTTGCATGTTTTATTATTGGTGCTGTCCTATGGTGCTCTCTGTGTCGCGCAAGCGTGAGGGATCCCCGCTGTAGGGTGTTGCAATATGTTCATGATTCGCTTATAGTGGGTTGCGTGAGTAACTGAAACACAAACCCGAGTAAGGGGGGTTGTTGCGTATGGGATAAAGAGGACTTGATGCTTTAATGCTATGGTTGTGTTTTACCTTAATGATCTTTAGTAGTTGCGGATGCTTTCTAGAGTTCCAATCATAAGTGCATATGATCCAAGTAGAGAAAGTATGTCAGCTTATGCCTCTCCCTCATATGAAAATTTCAATAATGATTACCGGTCTAGTTATCGATTGCCTAGGGACAAATAACTTTCTCGTAACAAAAAGCTCTCTACTAAAACTAACTTAGTTGTGTCTTTATCTAAACAGCCCCTAGCTTTTATTTACTTGCTGTTTATTACCTTGCAAACCTATCCAACAACACCTACAAAGTACTTCTAGTTTCATACTTGTTCTAGGTAAAGCGAACGTCAAGCGTGCGTAGAGTTGTATCGGTGGTCGATAGAACTTGAGGGAATATTTGTTCTGCCTTTAGCTCCTCATTGGGTTCGACACTCTTACTTATCTAAAACTGTTGCGATCCCCTATACTTGTGGGTTATCACTCCTCGCTAAGACGGCAGCCCCGACCCTGCGGAGTTTCTGCAGCTCTATGGGTTGAGCATCGAAGCGGCCAACGGCAACGAAAAGGTCATGGCAAACCGTTTTCCCATGGCTCTCAAGGACGGCGCCCACTCATGGCTCCTGAACCTGCCCCCAGGCTCGATTTCCTCCTGGGACGAGATGCGCATCCACATCATCGCCAACTTTCAGGGCACTTGCGACCGCCCCCCGGTCGCGGGTGACATGCGCCGCATCAAGCAACAACCAGGAGAAACCCTGTAGAAGTACTTCCAGCGCTTATGAGAACGCAGTTGATATAGTCGTACATCTTCACAATCCGACCGATCCAAGTACCAAACGTATGGCACCTCTGAGTTCAGCACACGTTCAGCTCAATGATGTCCCACGAACTCCGATCCAGCAGAGCTTCGAGGGAGAGTTCCGTCAGCACGACGGCGTGATGACGGTGATGATGATGCTACCGACGCAGGACTTCGCCTAAGCACTACGACGATATGACTGACGTGGATTATGGTGGAGGGGGGCACCGCACACGGTTAAGAACAATGTCAACTTGTGTGTTCTAGGGTGCCCCCTCCCCACGTATATAAAGAAGGGAGGGGAGGCCGGCCGGCCTCTCTAAGTGCGCCAAGGGGGGAGGAATCCTCCTCCTAGTAGGAGTAGGATTCCTCCTTTCCTAGTACTACTACGAGGAGGAGGAAGAAGAAGGGGGAGGAGAAGGAAAGAGGGGGCGCAGCCTCTCCCCTAGTCCAATTCGGACTAGGGCCATGGGAGGCGCGCGGCCAGCCCTCGTGGCTTCTCCTCTTTTTCCCTTAAAGCCCACTAAGGCCCATATGTACTCCCCCGGTACTCTGAAAAATACCCGGATCACACGGAACCTTTCCGATGTCCGAATATAGCCTTCCAATATATTGATCTTTATGGCTTGATCATTCCGAGACTCCTCGTCATGTCCGTGATCTCATCCGGGACTCCGAACAACGTTCGGTACATCAAATCCACTAGTAGAAAACGGAGCCTTAGCGTCGGTTCGTAAGGGCCTTTAGTGCCAGTTCCATAACCGGCACTAAAGGGTGGGCACTAAAGGCCCCCCCTTTAGTACCGGTTCGGCACGAACCGGCGCTAAAGTGCAACCACGTGGCGTGAGCTCGCGCCCTGGTATGGGGGACCTTTAGTACTGGTTGGTGTTACCAACCGGTACTAAAGGGTTTTTTTTTTGAAAAAAAAAATTTGAAAATTTTGGAATTTTTTTTGATTTTTAATTTTTTTGAATTATTTGATGATTTAGTACCAACCGGTACTAAAGGGTTTTTTTTGAAAAAAAAATTTGAAAATTTTGGAATTTTTTTTGATTTTTAATTTTTTTGAATTATTTGATGATTTAGTCTCTAATCACCTCTCTTAACTGCTCAAGTGTGGATCACAACTCATTCCAAATCATCTAACTTCCCGACCGGTCACCCATCCCTCTCACTACTCCAGCCCGAGCACGCTTAACTTTCGGGTTCTATTCTCCTTCGTTTCCGAGTCTACACTTGTTGTTTTCCTGACAATAGTAAGATGTCAATCCTATTAACCCTCAGGAGTTGAGCTTGAGCATGAAGTCACACATTTCACCGTTTGAGTTTGAAACTATTATTCTAAAAAACAGTAATTATTTAGTAACGCTAATATTTCTTGAATAAGTTTGACCACAGTTTGACCATAGTTTGACCAGCTTTGACCAAAATTCAAAAAATTGAAATAATTATTTAGTAACACTAATATTCTTGAATAATTATGTAGTAACATTAATACTTCTTGAATAAGTAGTTTGACCAGATTTAACCAAAAAATTTTAAACAAACTGAAATTTGACCATATCTTTTTTTCCTTTTGGAATTTGAGGATTTCTAAAAAATTCCAAACAGGCCATAGGCGGTCTCCATCGGATGCGGATTTTCGTGCTGAATTTTTTGATATATTATACGTTTTTTCCGACATCGTATGCAAAAGTTATAGACGTTTTACATTTTCCCTACACTTTTTGCAAAACATGTCCAAATTGTAGTTTTTAAATTTTCCTAACTAGTAGATGTAGTAATATAACTACCTCTCGAAGGATTTTTTTTTTGAAGTTTTTATCATTTTCTTTTGATTTTTTCAGAACTGAAATGGCGACACACGGGGTGGGGGGGGGTGGAGTTTGAAAATTGCCCTATAGTGCCGGTTTGTGTCACAAACCGGTACTATAGGTCAGACCCCATTAGTACCGGTTCATGGCACAAACCGGTACTAAAGGTTATACCTTCAGTACGGGTTCGTGCCACGAACCGGTACTAAAGGTGATAGTGGGGCCCCGGCCTGACGCCAGCCTGCCACCACCCCTTTAGTATCGGTTCGTGCCACGAACCGGTACTAAAGGTTCAATACGAACCGGCATTAATGCAAATCCGTTCGAACCGGCACTAATGGTACCATTAGTACCGGGCCAAAATCAAACCGACAACAATGTGCTTCACGTTTGACCCTTTTTCTACTAGTGATCACATAAACTCATAATATCAATTGTCACCGAACGTTAAGCGTGCGGACCCTACGGGTTCGAGATCTATGTAGACATGACCGAGACGTGTCTCCGGTCAATAACCAATAGCGGAACCTGGATGGACATATTGGCTCCTACATATTCGACGAAGATCTTTATCGGTCAAACCGCATAATAACATACGTTTTTCCCTTTGTCATCGGTATGTTACTTCCCAAGATTCGATCAGCGGTATCTCAATACCTAGTTCAATCTTGTTACCGGCAAGTCTCTTTACTCGTTTCGTAATGCATCATCCTGCAACTAACTCATTAGTCACATTGCTTGCAAGGCTTATAGTGATGTGCATTACCGAGAGGGCCCAGAGATACCTCTCCGATAATCGGAGTGACAAATCCTAATCTCGATCTATGCCAACTCAACAAGTACCATCAGAGACACCTGTAGTGCACCTTTATAATCACCTAGTTACGTTGTGATGTTTGGTAGCACACAAAGTGTTCCTCCGGTATTCGGGAGTTGCATAATATCATCAAATGACAACACATGTCCATGGCTAGGAAACTTAACCATCTTTCATCAATGAGCTAGTCAAGTAGAGGCATACTAGGGACACTCTGTTTGTCTATGTATTCACACATGTACTAAGTTTCCGGTTAATACCATTCTAGCATGAATCATAAAAATTTATTGTGATATAAGGAAATATAAATAACAACTTTATTATTGCCTCTAGGGCATATTTCCTTCGGTCTCCCACTTGCACTAGAGTCAATAATCTAGTTCACATCATCATGTGATTTAACACTAATAGTTCACATCTTTATGTGATTAGTTCACATCTCCATGTGACTAACACCCAAAGGGTTTACTAGAGTCAATAATCTAGTTCACATCGCTATGTGATTAACACCCAAAGAGTGATCATGTTTTGCTTGTGAGAGAAATTTAGTCAACGGGTCAGCCACATTCAGAGTAGTATATATTTTGCAAATTTTCTATGTCTACAATGCTTTGCACGGAGCTACTCTAGCTAATTGCTCCCACTTTCGATATGTATCTAGATCGAGACTTAGACTCATCCAGATCGGTGTCAAAGCTTGCATCGACGTAACTCTTTATGACAAACTCTTTGTCACCTCCATAATCGAGAAACATTTCCTTATTCCACTAAGGATATTTTTAACCTCGTCCAGAGATCCACTCTTGGATCATTATTGTACCCTTTTGCCAAACTTACGGTGAGGTACACAATATGTCTGGTACACAGCATAGCATACTTTATAGAACCTATGTCTGAGGCATAGGGAATGACTTTTCATTCTCTTTGTATTTTCTGTCGTGGTCGGGTTTTGTGTCTTTACTCAACTTCACACCTTGCAACACAGGCAAGAACTTCTTCTTTCACTTTTCCATTTTGAACTACTTCAAAATCTTGTCAAGGTATGTACTCATTGAAAATATATCAAGCATCTTGATCTATCTCTATAGATCATGATGCTCAATATGTAAGTAGCTTTCTCAAGGTCTTTACTTGAAAAACTCCTTTCAAACATCCATTTATGCTTTCCAGAAAATTCTACATTATTTCCGATCAACAATATGTCATTCTCATATACTTATCAGAAATGTTGTAGTGCTCCCACTCACTTTCTTTGTAAATACATGATTCACCGCAAGTCTGTATAAAAACATTTGCTTTGATCACACTATCAAAGCATTTATTCCAACTCCGAGAGGCTTGCACCAGTCCATAAATGGATCACTGGAGTTTGCACACTTTGTTAGCACCTTTTGGATCGACAAAACCTTCTGGTTGCATCATATACTCTTCTTTAAGATATCCATTAAGGAATGCAGTTTTGACATCCATTTGCCAAATTTCATAATCATAAAACATGGCAATTGCTAACATGATTCGGACGGACTTAAGCATCGCTACAGGTGAGAAGGTCTCATCGTAGTCAACTCCTTGAACTTGTCACTACTAGGAAAAGACCTGTTAGTGGCACACTTGTTTTGGCCATTAATGGCGCACTACAGGTGCGCCACTATCATCACGCCATTACTAACTAATACTAATGGCGCACCCCTGGTGCGCCATTAGTATACCAGATAGTAGTGGCGCACCAGGCAGTGCGCCATTAGTATGTCCCGTGGTGCGCCATTAGTACGCCTCCCAGGGGGCCATATTTACCTTGTGCTCTGGGTTACTAATGGCGCACTACTAGGCAGTGCGCCACTAGTGTGTTTATTGCAGTGCGCCACTAAAGTGCTATGTGGTGCGCCACTAGTATGAATATTAGGATTTTTTTTGATATTTGCAGAGGTTACAAAATATATTACTGGATAGAATATAGACAGCACCACACAGCAACAGCAGATTTATCGAATACAATAGAAGATTAGTCTCCTAATACAATTCATCATATTCGTCTCCGAATTTAAAAGACCGAACAAAGTTAGAACATTACAAGTCTCGAGAGCGCGAGTAGCGAGTTTGTCTTCACATTACAAGTCGATATCGATCATCTAAACTACCATCACATAGAAGAGAGCTACGGTCATCATGATGAGCATCATCGCGATGAAACTGGTCTTCATCCGGTTCCTCCTTCGCTCCCTCCTCTCTCCCGCTAGATAGCACGCGTATCTAGCTTCTGCCTCCGCCCTAGTGGTGTACCCTTTATAACTGTTACCACTGAAACGGTGAACCTGTCTCTGACACTCCTCCCAGTCATCGTAGACTCCGGGAACCTTACCCTTGTACACGACATACAACGACATCTCTATGCACTAGCCAAACAAAACGTTAGTAGCAATTCACAGACAATACATAAGCAATATATAAGTATGCAACAAAGGATCGGAAGAGAAAAGCAAGACATTAATAGCACGATTCATGGTCCTACTAATAAATAGCATCGATTACATATAAGTTGAACGACTGTCCAAACCAAAGAGACATACAAGTTCATTAAAGTTTAATTACAACATGAGCTAATCGATATTTCAGAACTACACATAGCGTCACTACTTTCGACTCGACTCAGGGACCGGAGCGTGGATGAAGCCGCCTTCTATCATGATGGTCAAGAAATCGCGGGCGTTGTTAGCCTGCATTTGTAGTGTTGTTTCTATCTCACTGTTGGACGGTTGATATCTGAGGTAGAACTGCCCTGAGGTACGAAGGACATCTTGATGGATGATTTCCGCAAACTCCGACTGGATGCGAAAGAATTCTTGTCTGATGTCTGCTTCCTGGATTGCCGACAAGCTTGCGCCTAATATTTGAGATTTTTTGGTAGCAGAAGGTGATTATGGTCCCGTACGATCGCCCGCATGTGATGGGGGGCGTAGTAGGCATCCTTCTGACCGCCAGGCGGCTACTTGACGCAGGGGAACGTTGTATTGTGGGAGAACACGTGCTTCCCGTACCTATGAATTGGCCTGCTGAAGGTGCCTCTAGATCTGGCGTAGCCGGGGAGAACATCATTAAGAACTTTCTTGATAATTGTGTAGTCTTTCTTCGACTAACGGTCCGAGTCGAAATACATGGCCATGGAATACTTCGGGCTTAAGAGGATGAGTGTGCAATGTGTGTCACTGCACAAAACACGGAATGTTAAAAAAACAATGATCGAAATCTAAGAAATCATATGTTACGGGGTGGTGAGGGGATGACTTACTTGGGAAAGTAAGGCACGAGGAAGTTATCCTTATCTGGGTTTGCCAGAATGATGCCTTCGAGGTATGAACTTACGACTTACCGGTCCTCGGCGCTGCCCAAGATATTGGCACGCATGTAGAAGGGGTCGACTATCACAATGTCCGGGGTCTTGTCTCTAATGATCCGCATCTCTATACTTAGCGAAAATAGCCGAACAAAGGTGTAGTGCAGCGGATGAAGGTTAAACATAGAGAAGATGTCATCAAACCGCAGGACGATCATAGCCCCGATGGCGCTATCCACAAAGCCCTTGCCCTCTGGCACCTTGGCCACGAAAACTGGGTATGCCACATCATTCTCTCGGAGATGCCGCTTCTCCAAAGAAAGAACACTGTCATGCAGACTCCGCATAGCACCAGTTGCAGCATTGAGCAGATTAGTCGGTAGCATCGGCGTACACGCCACATGCACCCTCCTCGAGATATCCTTAGGTGAAGGTGGCTTGTCCTGATCACGGATCGTACACGGTGCCGGCTGGCTTGCACCCTTCTTACTCTTTCTTTTCCGTCCCTTCTTCTGCTATAATGGGATCGAGTTCTGCTCACAGACAGCCTTCTTGAGTGTGTTGGGGCTGATAATATTTTGCACCTCGGCATCTGAGGCTCGGTGAAGGCGGCAGCTGGAGGCGTCTCCTGAGAACTGAACGCCAGACGACGCCTGTTGCAACTGGGTTTCTCCGCGGTACCATCTAGATCATCTTTTGCGGGGTTGGGTTCTTGAGAAGGAGGCCACAAGAATTCGTCACCGTACCCATGTTCGTTGAAGTACTTATCAACGTTGGTAAATGTACCGTCGTTGTCATCGTCGGCGTCGTCCGGATCCTGTGCCATATTGAAAGGATCGAGATGAGGTGTCTAGAGGGGGTGATTAGACACTAAGTGCCAAAAGTTGCAGTTTTTAATATTCTTAAGTTTAAGTGGAGTTTAAGCACAAGTTTAACAAACACAATACATATCAAGCAAGCATGCAATGAGTATATGAGCAGCGGAAAGTAAAGCATGCAACTTGCAAGAATGTAAAAAGAAGGGTTTGGAGTATTCAAAAGTAATTGGAGACACGGATGTTTTTGTCATGGTTCCGATAGGTGGTGCTATCGTACATCCACGTTGATGGAGACTTCAACCCACGGAGGGTAACGGTTGCGCGAGTCCATGGAGGGCTCCACCCACGAAGGGTCCATGAAGAAGCAACCTTGTCTATTCCATCACGGCCGTCGCCCACGAAGGACTTGCCTCACTAGCGGTAGATCTTCACAAAGTATGCAATCTCCTTGCCCTTACAAACTCCTTGGTTCAACTCCACAATCTTGTCGGAGGCTCCCAAGTGACACCTAGCCAATCTAGGAGACACCACTCTCCAAGAGGTAACAAATGGTGTGTTGATGATGAACCCCTTGCTCTTGTGCTTCAAATGATAGTCTCCCCAACACTCAACTCTCTCTCACAGGATTTGGATTTGGTGGAAAGAAGATTTGAGTGGAAAGCAACTTGGGGAAGGCTAGAGATCAAGATTCATATGGTTGGAATGGAATATCTTGACCTCAACACAAGTGTAGGTGGTTCTCTCTCAGAAAATGTGTATTGGAAGTGTAGGTATGTTCTGATGGCTCTCTCCACGAATGAAGAGTGGGTGGAGGGGTATATATAGCCTCCACACAAAATCTAACCGTTACACACAATTTGCCAAACTCGGTGGGACTGAATGGTTAAACTCGGTCGGACCGATTCAGCAAACCTAGTGACCGTTCGGATTTTCGATGGGACTGAGATGCAACTCGAAAGGACCTATATGGTTAGGGTTAGGGCATAACGTAATCTCGGTGTGACCGATTACACAAACTCGGTGGGACCGATTTTGGTAATAAGATAACCAGAGAGTTGGTCAGGCAAACTCGGTGAGACCGATTACACAAACTCGGTGGGACCGATTTTGGTAATAAGCTAACCAGAGGGTTTGCATTGTAATCTCGGTAGTACCGATTGCTCAAACTCGGTGAGACCAATTTTGGTAATGGACATACACAGAGAGATTACAATTCCATCTCGGTGAGACCGAGATCCCTATCGATGAAACTGATTTGCTAGGGTTTATGGCAGTGGCTATGACATCTGAAACTCGGTGGCGCCGGATAGATAGAATCGGTGGGGCTGAGTTTGACTTTTGGTTTAGGTCATATGTGGATGTGGGAAGGTAGTTGAGTGTTTTGGAGCATATCACTAAGCACTTTGAGAAAGCAAGCCATTAAGCAACACCTCATCCCCTCTTGATAGTATTGGCTTTTCCTATAGACTCAATGTGATCTTGGATCACTAAAATAGAAAATGTAGAGTCTTGATCTTGAAGCTTGAGCCAATCCTTTGTCCTTAGCATCTTGAAGGGGTTCCACATCCTCTAGTCCATGCCACTCCTTTGTTGAACTTATCTAAAACATACTAGGTAAAAGTGTTAGTCCAACAAGAGATATGTTGACATTAATTACCAAAACCACCCAGGGAGCACTTGTGCTTTCAATCTCCCCCTTTTTGGTAATTGATGACAACATACATCAAAGCTTTAGATAAAGATATAGAGAATAGCAAGTAAAGCTTTGGAAAGACATGTAACATGCATTGGCTCCCCCTACATGTATGCAATCATGTGAATATTGAATATAGGAGCATGTGAATGCGTAAACATGACAGAGTAAGCAATGTGTTACATGTATCTTGGCTATATGCATTAGAGCAAATGATGTGAATGTGAGAAATGTACCTTCATGCTCATGAGTCCTTCTTGCAAACAGTATGTATATCACCAAGAACTTCTCATTCAGATGACTGTGATGCACATACTTACCTTGTGGTCTTGAGTTGGCTTAGGATGGGATGAACCTGCGCAAACAAGGTTAAATAACACAGATACACCTACTGACCAGAGCAAGCAAGAGAAACCACAAGAGAACCAAGACTGGGATGACATGTAGAGTGAGTACTAAGTACCACATTTGATATAGACATGTCCCCAAAGGTAAAGATATGCAATAAAATCAGAGATTTCCTTCCCTTAGATGTCTTGCTCCCCCTGAATCTGCATGGGATATTGGGAGAAGATAGGGAACAGAAAATCAGAGCAACAAAAAAGGAAACAACAAAGCTTGAGCTAAAGCAAGCAACCAAACATGTCTTTCCCCTCTTAAAGACATGTGACATCTCTCCTCTTGAACACCAAGCATCTGGGGTCTTTGATGATATTACTTTCTCCTAGTTGAGAAACTCTCTCCCCCTGAGTATTCTCTCTTTCTCCCCCTATAGGAAGGATTAAGCTTTGATGTGATCTCTCTCTCTCCCCCTTTGACATCAATTTCCAAGAAGGGCTCTTCTGGACATGTGATACAAATGGGTTGGTCCTCGAGTCACAGAGCAAAGCACCATGTCTAATATGATGCTGGTAGAGGAAAAGAATCATTGAGTGGAGCTGGAGCAAACAGAAATCAGGAATAAGTGGCAAGTTGGTTTTCCTGTGGTGGAATCGGTGACTCCGGTTGTGTGCTTTGGTTGCACCGAAAGATTTCGGTTGGGCCGAAGAGAACAAACCGGTGTAACCGAGTTCATTAGAGTGAAACCACTTGTCACCTCATCTCACTAGACAAGTAAGATCTCACAAGGATATGCAAGGAATTTACTGAAAGATTTGCAATGAATTGGATGCAGAACAAAAAGGAAAGAAAAGAAACTAAAAGTTCTAGATGAAGTTTTTTTTGGATGTACTAAAGGAAAGAAAAGAGCACTTGATCATAGGTCATACTCATCGTTTAAGCTCAAAATGGGGTTACCATTTTTCGTTTAATCCTTTTGATGTATTCACATCTTGTCGAGTTGCTTTGACTCATGACTTGGAGTAAAGCTTCTCTAAGATGGAATAACATACCTTGGGTGGTGGTGTTGTAGTTGAACTTGTGTGCGTTGCTCAAGGTTGATGTAGTTCATCAAGGGTTGGGAGCACCACTTGGAGTTTGATTTCATCTACCTACATGGGTTAGCTTTGCAAGGAAGAGCACTTGTGTATCCAAAATGACAATCTTGAGACTCAACATAGAATTTGCCAAAGGATATGTTTGAATGGTTTCGTGCTTCCTTGTCTTCAACCACCATTGTGTAGAGACTTGGTGATGTAGAGATTGCTCAAGATGTGAGTGAGTTGCAATCTCATAGATTTAGATTCAACCAAGTACCTACACGGGTTAGATAACATGCAAGGTACAAATATATCCAAGACATATAAATAGCATCATAAGAGAAATATCGAGGATTGGTCATAGGCTCATGCCCCGCATGTATCAAATGGAGTTCCTACTCCAAGTTTGAAGCATCAATGATGTTCAATTCACCTCTCAACCTGCAAAACACTTTCTCATCAAGTGGTTTAGTGAATATATCTTCCAATTGCTTATCGGTGCGAACATGCTTAAGGTTAATGTCCCCTTTTGCAACATGATCTCGAATGAAATGATGATGAACTTCATTATGCTTAGTTCGAGAATGTTGCATGGGATTGTGAGCAATCTTAATAGCACTTTCATTGTCACATAGCAATGGAACATGTTTCACATATATCCCATAATCTTTAAGAGTTTGGGTCATCCAAAGTAATTGAGCACAACATGAACCAGCGGCAATGCATTCCGCTTCGGCGGTGGATAAGGATACCGAGTTTTGTTTCTTGGAAGACCAAGACACAAGAGATCTACCAAGGAATTGACAAGTACCCGAAGTGGATTTTCTATCAACCTTGTCTCCGGCATAGTCCGAATCGGAGTAGCCAACAAGATCAAAAGAGGACCTCTTAGGATACCAAATGCCAAAATTTGGTGTATGGACTAGGTATCTCACTATCCTTTTCACAGCCTTAAGATGACACTCTTTAGGAGCAGCTTGATATCGTGCCCACATGCACACACTTAGCATAATATCAGGACGAGAGGCACATAGATATAACAATGAACCAATCATAGAGCGATAAACCTTTTGATCAACCGGTTCACCATCTTTGGTCAAATCAAGATGTCCACTAGTAGGCATGGGTGTAGTCATACCTTTGCATTCTTCCATATTGAACTTCTTGAATAAGTCTTTGGTTTACTTCGTTTAAGAGACAAAGGTACCTTCCTTAGTTTGCTTGATTTGCGAACCAAGAAAGAATTTGAGTTCACTCATCATAGACATCTCAAACTTCTCCGACATTGGCTTTCCAAACTTCTCACTAAAATGAGGGTTAGTTGAACCAAATATGATATCATCAACATAAATTTGGCACACAAATAGTTCTCCATTAACCCTTTTAGTAAAAAGAGTAGAATCAATTTTACCAATTTCAAAGCCTTTTTCAATAAGGAACTTGGTCAAGCATTTATACCATGCTCTAGGAGATTGTTTAAGACCATAAAGGGCTTTGTGAAGTGTGTAAACATGATTAGGGTTCTTAGGATTGACGAAGCCGGGAGGTTGCTTAACATAAACTTCCTCCTCAATTTTTCCATTTAGAAAAGCACTTTTAATGTCCATTTGGTACAAGGTGATATCATGGTGATTAGCATAAGCAAGTAAGATGCGAATGGACTCAAGTCTAGCAACGGGAGCATATATCTCACCATAGTCCATACATTCAACTTGTGTGTAGCCTTGGGCGACGAGACGTGCTTTGTTGCGAACCACTTGTCCATCTTCATCTTGCTTGTTGCGAAATACCCATTTGGTACCAATGATGTTGTGATTGTTGTCGGGCTTCTCGACCAATGTCCACACTTGATTTCTCTCAAAGTTGTGTAGCTCTTCATGCATAGCGTTTATCCAGTCCGGATCCTCCAATGCTTCTTCAACTTTCATAGGTTCAATGCTAGAGATGAATGAGTAATGTTCACAAAAGTTAGATAAACGAGTTTTAGAGCGAGTGATTCTCCCGGTTTGGATATCATTGTAGATTTGCTCGACGGGATGATCCTTAGCAATTCTTGCTCGAACTCGTGAAAGCTTTTGCTTGGGTCGGGGTGGAACATCCTCTTCATCTTGTGCTTCTTCTTGGCCTTCTTCATTGTTGACGTTGTCGTTCTCTTGTCGTGGTTGAGAAGGAGGTTGTTGATGTTCATTTGGGTGCGCTTCCTTGTTTTCTTCATCTTGGCGTGTCCCACTTGTGGATGCTTCCGTATCAACTCTTGGTTCACCTTGTCGTGAGGTAGAAGCTTCCACTTGGACGGACGAGGTACTCTCCTTCACTTCTGTTGGACGAATCTTGCCAATGGACAAGTCTTGAATTGCTTCCGAAGGGTCTTTGTCTCCTACATCAATTGGCAATTGCTCTACTTGCGAGCCGTTAGATTCATCAAACTTCACATCTACCGTCTCTTCAACCTTTCGGGTGAAATTGTTGTAGGCACGGTAAGTGTGAGAGTTTGAGCCATAATCAAGTAGGAAACCTTCATGAGATTTAGGAGCAAATTTAGAACAATGATGCTTATCAAGAATGTAGCACTTTGAGCCAAATACTCGAAAGTATCCAACTTGGGGTTTGTTACCGGTGAGGAGCTCGTATGCCGTCTTGCCGAGTAGCTTGTGAAGATACAAGCGATTTGTTGCATGACAAGCTATCTCAACCGCTTCCGCCCAAAAGTGCATTGGCGTTTTGTACTCATCAAGCATCGTTCTTGCCATCTCGATAAGAGTCCGGTTCTTCCTTTCAACAACTCCATTTTGTTGAGGTGCGTACGTAGCCGAGAACTCGTGTGAAATCCCTTCTTCGTCAAGAAAGGTGTCCACATTTGCGTTCTTGAACTCCATTCCGTTGTCACTCTGAACCTTCTTGATCTTCACGTCAAACTGATTTTGGGCCTTCCTAGCGAAGTTTTTGAAGATCTTTTGGACCTGCGATTTGTCATCACGAAAGAACACCCACGTAAATCTTGAAAAATCATCAACTATGACTAGACCAAATGAGTTACCACCGAGACTCTTGTAGGCATTTGGACCAAAGAAATCCATGTGAAGTAGCTCGAGTGGTCTTCTTGTGGTCATGATGTTCTTCGCAGGGTGACTTCCTCCAACTTGTTTCCCTGCTTGACAAGCACTACAAAGTCTATCCTTGTCAAATATGACATCTTTTATTCCAAGGATATGATCACCTTTAATAAGCTTATCAAGATTTTGCATACCGACATGACCTACTCTTCTATGCCACAACCAGCCTTTAGAAGATTTGGTAATTAAGCAAGTTCTATGTTGAGCCTTTTTAGTGAAATCAACAATGTAAAGATCTCCTCTACGTATAACGGTAAAGACCATTTTATGATTGTCTCTACGAAACACTTCACAATCTACTTCGGTGAATAAGACATTGAAACCGAAATCCGCAAGTCGAGAAACTGAAAGTAAATTGTATCCAAGGAATTCAACGAGCATGACATTTTGTATGGAGCTATCATGTGAGATGGCCACCTTACCAAGGCCAACCACCTTACCCTTTGAATTATCACCAAAAGTGACATATTTTTGAGGTCCGTCGTTTTCAGCAAGCTCACGGAACATATCTTTATCTCCGGTCATATGATCAGTACATCCACTATCAAGGACCTATTCCTTTCCTCCAGCCATGTAGCCGCGAAGATTTGCCATAAGACCAAAATGACTCATTGCATCATCAAGATCATAGTCACTATCATCATCTTCATCATAGTATCCATGTTCAACATTGTCTTGTGATTGATCAATTCCTAGAGAGGGTAATTCATTAGATAAATGATCATCACAATGGTTACCTTTATGAATTCTAATAGCTTCGGATATGATATCGCTAATGATTCCAACATTTCCTTTAGCACGCATGAGATTGGTAAGCTCAAATAGACAATCACCAAACCTAGGATCACTAGAGTTCATCTTACTCAAGGCAATAGACTTATGAAGAATTTTGTCTAAATTTTTCAAGGAATAATCTGGAAATCACTCCTCAAGAAATCTCCATATGGTGTAGGCACACTTGAGAGTAGGCAAACATCTAATCAAGTTTCTAGGCAAGCCTCTAATGATGAGCTCAACAGTTCTAAGATTGCGAATCATGTCAATATCTTCATCTAGGGTAGGGTGCAAAGGATCAACATGAGGTGCATAAGGGCTAGTAATGTACTTGTTCAAATGATATTCATTGAAAATCTCAAGCATTTCATTTTTCCACTCATGAAAATACTCTCCATCTAGAATAGGCACTCTATGTCTAAGACTCCCCATAGTAGACACATCCATCTTCCTCCAATGGTGTTTAAACCAAGGCAATGGAGACCAAAGCTCTGATACCAATTGAAAGGATCGAGAAGAGGTGTCTAGAGGGGGTGATTAGACACTAAGTGCCAAAAGTTGCATTTTTTAATATTCTTATGTTTAAGTGGAGTTTAAGCACAAGTTTAACAAACACAATACATATCAAGCAAGCATGCAATGAGTATATGAGTAACGGAAAGGAAAGCATGCAACTTGTAAGAATGTAAAAAGAAGGGTTTGGAGTATTCAAACGTAATTGGAGACACAGATGTTTTTGTCATGGTTCCGATAGGTGGTGCTATCGTACATCCACATTGATGGAGACTTCAACCCACGGAGGGTAACGGTTGCGCGAGTCCACGGAGGGCTCCACCCACGAAGGGTCCACGAAGAAGCAACCTTGTCTATTCCATCACGGCCGTCGCCCACGAAGGACTTGCCTCACTAGCGGTAGATCTTCACGAAGTAGGCGATCTCCTTGCCCTTACAAACTCCTTGGTTCAACTCCACAATCTTGTCGGAGGCTCCCAAGTGACACCTAGCCAATCTAGGAGACACCACTCTCCAAGAGGTAACAAATGGTGTGTTGATGATGAACCCCTTGCTCTTGTGCTTCAAATGATAGTCTCCCCAACACTCAACTCTCTCTCACAGGATTTGGATTTGGTGGACAGAAGATTTGAGTGGAAAGCAACTTGGCGAAGGCTAGAGATCAAGATTCATATGGTTGGAATGGAATATCTTGACCTCAACACAAGTGTAGGTGGTTCTCTCTCAGAAAATGTGTATTGGAAGTGTAGGTATGTTCTGATGGCTCTCTCCACGAATGAAGAGTGGGTGGAGGGGTATATATAGCCTCCACACAAAATCTAACCGTTACACACAATTGGCCAAATTCGATGGGACCGAATGGTTAAACTCGGTCGGACCGATTCAGCAAACCTAGTGACCGTTAGGATTTTCGGTGGGACTGAGATGCCACTCGGTAGGACCGATATGGTTAGGGTTAGGGCATAACGTAATCTCGGTGTGACCTATTACACAAACTCGGTGGGACCGATTTTTGTAATAAGCTAACCAGAGAGTTGGTCAGGCAAACTCGGTGAGACCGATTACACAAACTCGGTGGGCCTGATTTTGGTAATAAGCTAACCAGAGGGTTTGCATTGTAATCTCGGTAGTACCGATTGCTCAAACTCCATGAGAACAATTTTGGTAATGGACATACACAGAGAGATTACAATCCCATCTCGGTGAGACCGAGATCCCTATCGGTGAAACCGATTTGCTAGGGTTTGTGGCAGTGGCTATGACATCTGAAACTCGGTGGCGCCGGATAGATAGAATCGGTGGGGCCGAGTTTGACTTTCGGTTTAGGTCATATGTGGATGTGGGAAGGTAGTTGAGGGTTTTGGAGCATATTACTAAGCACTTTGAGCAAGCAAGCCATTAAGCAACACATCATCCCCTCTTGATAGTATTGGCTTTTCCTATAGACTCAATGTGATCTTGGATCACTAAAATAGAAAATGTGGAGTCTTGATCTTGAGGCTTGAGCCAATCCTTTGTCCTTAGCATCTTGAAGGGGTTCCACATCCTCTAGTCCATGCCACTCCATTGTTGAACTTATCTGAAACATACTAGGTAAAAGTGTTAGTCCAACAAGAGATATGTTGACTTTAATTACCAAAACCACCCAGGGAGCACTTGTGCTTTCACATATGCATGTCCAGATCCTGTGCCATATCCATGTCCGGCATGTCCAGTAGCATTGCGGTGGTCTTGCCATGGCTTGGCGCCGGCACGACTGGTGGTGTTGTCTATGGGGTGGTGTCCCCCACCCTCAAACGAATCTGGCTCTTCGGCCAAAGCATGGGCCAGCTTATGCAGGCGCTGAGGGTCATCACATCATCTTTGTCGGCCCCATGGGGTCGATACGGAGGTAACATGTCTGTCGGCATTCTGGGAACGGGCGTCCCCAAACTTGCCTGCCTGCGGCCTGCGGCGTGGCTTACAAAGGGGGCCCGGCATGGCCCATCTTCATCAACACAGACCCAAGACCCTCGTGAGGGGCCAAGCCTCGCGGGGCGGATGATGCGGAGCTTCCTCAGGCACGGCCTCACCAGGCTGGCTCGTGAAGAGGCGGAGAGATCAAGGCGGGGTACCTCACGAGGTGCCCGTGATGCAAGCCATGACGACCAAGGGTGCCAGGCGGGTACCAGCCCGCGCGGTGTCCTCCTTTCCTCTTTGGTGCAAAGGGGGCAAGCACAGCCGCGGAGTACCGAGGCATCAGGCAAAGGTTGCCATTTCGGTGCAACAAGACCAGGACCAGGAGGACTGCAAGACGGAGGTCATCGTGGGGCCCAAGACGGCGTCACCACCAGAGCTTTGTGCAGGCGAAGACTACTTTTGTCAGGGTAGCTAGTACTAGTTGCCCCCCTTCAAATTAGCCCGCCATTGTTGGCTCCCTTCCCGCTTGATATTTGGGAAGAGGACCAGGGCCTCTATAAATAGGACCAGCCACCCACAGAGGAGGGGGGTTCGATCAGAGAGAGAGAGAGAGAGAAGGGTGGCTGAACTCCTCCCAGCAGTTCATCGCCCCAGCCAAGAACAGACCCTCGCGAGGCTGTTCTTCCTTGTATCCTTCATTATCATCAGCCCAAGAGGCAATCCACCACGCCACACACTCGAGTAGGGTATTACACCACAACGGTGGCCCGAACCAGTATAAACCCTGTGTCTCTTGTGTTGTTCTTTTCCATAGCTTAGATCTTAGCGAGGCGGAGGGGTGCAGGAAGGTAGGAAGCGAAATCTCCGCGCGCACCCCAGTGTTCGAACCTCAAGGGTCTGCCGGAACCCGAAATCCGACATTTGGCGCGCCAGGTAGGGGTGCACCAGAGTTTTCTCTTCCGCCACCGCCACGGCCTGCCTCGCGATGAGTAGCGTGTCGCCCACTTCGGCCGCTGGCGCCAGCACGGGGACCAGGGGGCTCCGAGCCCTGGCCCCAGCCCTGCAACGGGTACGGTGGCCGGACGAGTTTAAGAAAACGACGCCGCCGTGCTACGGCGGCGCGACAGATCCGCTGGCCTCCCACCGGCGCTCCGCGCACATGGCTGCTCCACCCGCCGGCAGCCTCCGTGGCCTCTTGGGAAGAGCCCCGCAGCCTCTTCCCCGCCCATCGCGCTACACCAACACCCCCGGTCGTCGCGGCCCTCCTGGGCGGCTCGCAGGCGCCGCCTACAAGTCACCACGTCAAGCCGTTCATCCGCCGGGTCAGTGCCGCTTCCACGCGGCAGGGGGCTCTCTCGGACCGGGCGGCGCCCAAGGCCTGCCTGACCTTCAGCTCGGAGGACCACCCTCCCAACTCGGCCTGCTCGGGTGCGCTCCCCATGCTGTGGACCCCCACCATCTGCCAGGTGGTCGTCACCAGAACTCTCATCGATGGCGGTGCGGGCCTCAGCATGCTCTCAGTCGAGGCCTTCGACCTCCTCCGCATACCCCTGGAACGGCTGCAACCCAGCCAACCCTTCTCAGGCGTTGGGGGCGGATCATCCAGCTCCTTGGGACAGATCCAGCTCCCAGTAACCTTCGGTACCTACAACAACTTCCGTATGGAGCTGGTCGACTTCGACATCGCCCCCATCGGCCTCCCCTACAACGCCATCCTCGGCTACCCAGCGCTAGCCCAATTCATGGCCGCGACGCACCCGGCATACAACCTCATGAAGATGCCCATGAGCAGCAGTGCCCTCACCGTGCACGGGGACACCGGAGACGCGCTACGGGTGCTCAAGTTCGCCTTCAAGATGGCGGCGTCGGCGCGGCCCGCCGACTTGGAGACCCCTGAGCCAAAGGCGGCTGCACCCGCCAAGAAGAAACAGTTGTTCACCCAGGACAAGGAAGAAACCAAGCAGAGACCCGTCGATGAGGACGGGTCCACCAACGCCACATTCACCATAGGCGCCAACCTCGAACCCGAGCAGGAGGAGGCCCTGGTCGGGTTCCTGCGCGCAAACAAGAAGGTATTTGCTTGGGAGCCTGACCAGTTGGCAGGAATCCCTAGGAGAGTAATCGAGCATCACCTCAATGTGTGCCGCAACATGCGCCCTGTGAAGCAGAAGGCCAGGCGGCAGTCCACAGAAAAGCAGGCCTTCATCGTCCAAGAGACCGCAAATTAGAAGCCGCTGGGGTCATTCGCGAGGTCCGATACCCGGATTGGTTGGCCAACCCTGTCGTTGTGCCGAAGAAGGGAGGGAAGGAGCGCATGTGTGTCGACTTCACCAACATCAACAAAGCATGCCCGCAAGATCCGTTCCCGCTTCCCCGCATCGATCAGATCGACGATTCCACCGCGGAATGCGACCTGCTATGCTTCTTGGATGCCTTTTCTGGGTATCACCAGATCAAGATGGCGGTGGAAGACGTCGAAAAGATAGCCTTCCTAACCCCGTGTGGGGTGTACTGCTACACGTGCATGCCATTTGGGCTGCGTAACGCAGGGGCGACCTTCAGCGGCTGATGCACATCACCTTG